>NW_011491028.1:745561-747716 GCF_000754665.1 Bison bison bison | reverse complement strand
ATCACAGAACTATAAAATAAAATCAAATACATCTCCTTTCACCTGCGGTCCAAAGATTTGGTTATTCACAGAAACCTTCAATTCATCAAATCTAACATGGAACTTATCCCTCCAAATATATCCGCTTTCCCTGTAACATTCTTCATCTAGTGAAGCCTATGCCAGGATCGTCTGGCAGTCATCCTGTAAGTCTCCAAGTCATCATTCCTTAAAAACCTCTTGAATTCTTTCATTTTCCTCTTTCTTTACTGCTTTAACCTTGGTCAAACCCTTACCTCTCACCCAGATCATAACTACAGCTTCTTCATCAGTTAGTTCTCTGCCTCCACAGTTCTCTGCCTCCACACTTGCCCTTCCAATTCATTTTCTACACTGCCATCCTAGTGAGCTTTCTAAATCACAGCATTCCTTCCTTTGAATTGGACTAGAGTGCCCTAAAATCCTCCTTATTGAGTCAGAGCTCTGTGGCATAGCACAGAAGATTCTCCATTGACTAACCCCTGCCTCCCACTTTAGCCCATCTCACTACCCTCCTCATGTTTATCCCAGGGTATTCAGTTAAGTACAGCCCCTTAAATATACTAAGCCCGCCCCTCTGGACCTTTGCATATGTAACTCCCTCAATATGGAACACTTTCCATTAACTTTCATTATATTTGCTTAATCAGTCCTTACTCATTCTCAAGAACCTGGACAAACAATATATCTTCATGAAAATTTGCCAGTCCCCAGTGTCAAACACCCAGTCTAAACTGCTGCTCTTTCTCTTTGCTTTCATAACACCTTGTGCATCTCTTTCACAGAAATGGGAAATGGAATCATCTTCTTTCTTCTATGTCTTTTATGTCTTCTACTGACCCATAAATTCTAGTGGGTTTGAGGGCAGGAGCAGATTCATAACCACTGTCATGCCCAGATTGTGGCTAATACAATATTTGTCACAAAACACATCTGTTGAATGAATGAGTGAATAAATCAATTAATTAATACTAATTTTTGCATGTCCCTAATCAGGAGACAAGCTAGTAGGAGTTTCTAACTATTTGTATCATGGTATCCTTTGGCAGACTGTTGAGGCGATGGACCCTGCTAATAGTAATGTTTCTAAACACACAAAATAAAATAAAATAAAATACATAGGTAGACAAAGGAAACCCATTAAATGTAATCGAATAATAAACTAGCTTTGTGACAGAGCAATGTTTGTGTTTCTGTGTGATGCCCTTGAATAACAAGATCTTGTAGGAGATCTAATAACTACTGTGATTTTAAAATAGCAACGAGAATAAAAGACTTCCCTGGTGGTTGAGCTGGTAATGAATCTACCTGCAATGTGGGAGACCTGGGTTTGATCCCTGGGTTGGGAAGATCCCCTGGAGAAGGTAATGGCTACCCACTCCAGTATTCTGGCCTGGAGAATTCCATGGACTGTACAGTCCATGGTGTTGCAAAAGTCAGACACAACTGACTTTCACTTTCAATGATAATAAAAGATATTTCCATATATGCAGTAACTAGGTGGGATATAAAAATATTCATGGTTCCTATTGATGACAAAAGTCATAGTACTGATTATGTTACTGTCATTTGTTGGCTACGTTCATAATTGAAAGAAGTGCTAAATAACATGTGAGCCTGCTCAGTCACGTCTCACTCTTTGCAACACCATGGACTATAGCCCAACAGGCTCCTCAGTCCATGGAATTTTCCAGGCAAGAATACTGGAGTGGGTTGCCATTTCCTCAGTTCAGTTCAGTCGCTCAGTCATATCTGACTCTTTGCAACCCCAAGAACCACAGCACGCCAGGCTTCCCTATTCATCACCAACTGCGGGAGTCTACCCAAACCCATGTCCATTAAGTCAGTGATGCCATCCAACCATCTCATCCTCTATCATCCCCTTCTCCTCCTGCCCTCAATCTTTCCCAGCATCAGGGTCTTTTCATATGAGTCAGCTCTTCTCATCAGGTGGCCAAAGTATTGGAGTTTCAGCTTCAACATCAGTCCTTCCAATGAACACCCAGGACTGATCTCCTTTAGGATGGACTGGTTGGATCTCCTTGCAGTCCAAGGGACTCTCAAGAGTCTTCTCCAACACCACAGTTCAAAAGCATCAATTCTTCAGTGCTCAGCTTTCTTCACAGTCCAACTCCTG
>NW_011491028.1:741098-745383 GCF_000754665.1 Bison bison bison | reverse complement strand
GGCTGCAATCACCATCTGCAGTGATCTTGGAGCCCAGAAAAATAAAGTCAGCCACTGTTTCCACTGTTTTCCCATCTATTTCCCATGAAGTGATGGGACTGGATGCCATGATCTTCGTTCTGAATGTTGAGCTTTAAGCCAACTTTTTCACTCTCTTCTTTCACTTTCATCAAGAGGCTCTTTAGTTCTTCACTTTCTGCCATATGTCATGTGCGTATCTGAGGTTATTGATATTTCTCCCAGCAATCTTGATTCCAGCTTGTGCTTCTTCCAGCCCAGTGTTTCTCATGATGTACTCTGCATATAAGTTAAATAAGCAGGGTGATCATATACAAACTTGATACACTCCCTTTCCTATTTGGAACCAGTCTGTTGTTCCATGTCCAGTTCTAACTGTTGCTTCCTGGCCTACCTATAGGTTTCTCAAGAGGCAAGTCAGGTGGTCTGGTATTCCCATCTCCTTCAAAATTTTCCACAGTTTATTGTGATCCACACAGTCCAAGGCTTTGGCATAGTCAATAAAGCAGAAATAGATGTTTTTCTGAAACTCTCTTGCTTTTTCGATGATCCAGCAGATGTCGGCAATTTGATCTCTGGTTCCTCTGCCTTTTCTAAAACCAGCCTGAACATCTGGAAGTTCATGGTTCACATATTGTTGAAGCCTGGCTTGGAGAATTTTGAGCATTACTTTACTATAATGCTAAATTACAGTTACAGATAAGGCAAAAATGGAATTATTCTCATCTAACTTATTATTCTCATCTAAGTTTATCCCAGTTAAGAATCTTTATTCAACAGGAATCACTCAAAGGCAGGGACCTTCAGTAAAGTCAACAGAGGGCAGCAGGGTGGACTCCACTGCTGGAATTACTGAGCATTTGTCAAGAGGCAGCCTGTGTGCCACACTATGAATTGCCAAGTTATACTTCAGATCTATTAGAAACTAGTAAGTATGGACTTCTACCCTGTTTTCACGTTTTTAGCTACTGGTGTTTAAAAGTACTTAGGCTACTTTTTGTACTATTTGTAACAAACAAAATAAAAACTTCACCAGTCAGCAGCCTCCCTAATTTTTTGAGGCTCTGTTTCTTAATCTGTATCACACTATAATAATACCCTACTTCAGTCAGGGCTAATTGAGAGGATTACATAAAATCACATTTGCAAGGTGCTTAGCCAGTGCTTTCTCTAGATAGTAGCTGCCAATGGGCATTTTCTCAGGTTCTACAGAAGCTTAAGGCACCAAAAGCATTATGGATCGAGTTAGAAATGTTGTATGCCATAACCCAGGCTTATTACCAGTGCCCTTGACCAGGTAATTTATTTCAGGGAAAGTGGAAGTTAATGAGACTAGAATTCTCTACTGAACTTGGAAATGGTCAACCTAGAACTCCCAAATATGACCTCTAGCTTATCCTTTTCTTACCTGCTCTAAAACAAAATCATCTCTCAAAAAACATGATTAAGGAAGTCCAAAAAGAAAATCTGCATTTGATACAATAGTCTTGACCAGGATATAATTCATTTAAATGATGAGAACTTTCTACTTTACCTGGTATTCTTCATATGTGGTAATGTAGTGTGTATATACATTACATAGACCTGAAATAACAACAGTCATATTCAGCATCCCATAAGCTTCAAATTCCTAGGGCAAAGGGGAGAGTGCACTAAAATTACTCTTCATCTTAAAGTGTATTATCATTTTTGTTATATTTAACATACAATTATCAATATGAATTTTTATTGTAATATATCTATCTTAATATTTTTCCAATGGTCAAAATTGCCCAGGAATACAGGAGTATCAGAGAATCCTTGGTGAAAAGTTAAAAGCCTTAACTCTGCACTCCAGTTGGGCAAGTCAGTGGATCTATGAACACCCTAATGACTCTATTTCCTAATGCAGAATTTTATCACTAAAAATATAGATGTTTTATCAATTTCCTAAAAAGTCTAAAGGGAGCATTATTAGCTAACCACAGTAGCTATTTCCAGCTCCAAATAATAAGACTTTTGCTGGTTATGTCATTTTAGAAACATGGACAATACTTTCTGAAATAAAAAAAATCACAAATACAGATAAAATACATAATTTTCAATGTGTTAGATTTTTTTATATAGGACTTTAAGATATTAATGAACTTGGGGTCATTTACTACTGAATCCATAAAACTCATAAATTTTAAAGTATTAGTACATAAATACAAATAAACCATTTTAATCCTACTATATTTCCTTTATATTTTTAATTTTATTCTTATGCCATCAATATTTCATATTCACCTCCAGCCTTTACTTTCAAGAAGTGTAAAACTCTTATCATCTTAGCAAAGATTAATTTAAAAGGTATCAGATCACAAGGATAGGGAATTCTTCTTCTCTTTTCCAAATAAAAATGCATAGGTATATTATTTCATTTTAACTTACTTCTCGAACTGCCTGCCGAAGTCTCCGTCCAGACATGGTCCTGAGTCAAGAAAACAGAATTATCTAAGTGGTTTCCTATTCAGAATGTACGCAAGGTACACAGAAAGGAACAGAAAAGGTGCGAGGTACACACAAACTTGTAAGGAAAGCCAAAAAGTTAGCCTGGCTACACCACAGTAAAGTGTAGAGAAACAACGCAAGTTCTAGCTGAGCTTTTTTCCACACTGCCCTATCTTCAAAATAAATCCTAAGCCAAAACCAGATAAGTTAAAGGAGGAAAACAGAATCAGTGAATATCACTGGCAGAAGATCACAACTCTCTTCCATTCACCGAGTCAACAATTGGTTACATTCCATGTTAATAAGAGCTGAGGCAAGTAGAGCGTACACTATTCCTGCCTACAGAGAACTTACGCTTCATTCATTTACTTAGCTCAGATGGTAAAGAAACCACTTGCAATGCAGGAGACCTAGCTTCAATCCCTGCGTCAGGAAAATCCCCTGGAGATGGGAATGGATATCCACTCCATTATTCTTACCTAGAGAATTCCATGGACAGAGGAACCTGGGGGGTTACATGGGGAGACAAGTGAGCTACTAACTTTATACCAGACCCACTTGAAATTGCTGAGGACTCAACAGTATGGAGCTTACATTCTTGGAAGAGAAGATGGTCAATAGAAAATTAAACAGTGAGATGACAATAAGTGCAATGCAGAATATAAGGCAGGATAAGGATGAAAGAGGATGGTGGTGGTCATTGTGCTGGTGGTGGTAGCGACGCAATGGTGCCGGTAGCAGTGCTGGGTGAAAACAGTGTCATGTACTGTAAGCAGGACTGGCATCTCTGTTAGAGTTTTCAGCAGAGAAATGAAGGAATGAAAGAGTTGGCCATGGAGATATATGGAGGGTAAGTGTTGCAGGTAGAAGGAGCTATTTAAGTTCAAAAGCCCTAAAACAGGAGCATGCTGGGTAGTCTGAGAATTATAGTGGAGCCAAGGTGGCTGCAGCAAGTGTGACTGAGGCAAATTAATTTTGTACAGAGTGGTACAAAATCAGATCAGACAGTTTGCTGAAGAGAGGATCGCAGAGGGCCTTGCAGCATATTATAAGGGTGTGAAGGTTTCTCTGGAGAGTTGGGAAGCTATTGAAAGGTTATGATAAGTGACATGATTTCACTTATGCTTTATAGGGATATCTCTGGCTATAATGTTGAGAAAAGACTATAGAGGAGTAAGGGAGAAGCAAGAAAGTGAGATGGTTATTGCAGTAATCCAGGGAGAGGCAATGGTGACTTAGACCCAAGTGGGGAGGAGGTGGGTCGGGCAGAATGATGGAAAGTGTTGAATAGAACATGCAGAATTTGCTGAGGGATTTAAAGCAGGGAAAATTGAAAAAGAACTCAAGGATGACTGAGATTTAGGCCCTGAGCAACGGAAAGATACAAAATTGCTACTTATTAAGACAGGAAATATGGCATAAAGAGCAAATTTAAAACAGGTTTCCATGCTTCTAATACCTAAACTGATTGTTTCATGTTCCTGTATTTTAATATTATTTAAAGTATTTCTGTTGACATAATAAGGCACTGCATAATTTTAATCTAGAATGATAACTTCTCAAATTTTTACATTTACTTCAAGATACCCACTCAGTTCAGTTCAGTTCAGTCCCTCAGTCGTGTCCGACTCTTTGCGACCCCATGAATCGCAGCACGCCAGGTCTCCCTGTCCATCACCAACTCCCGGAGTTCACTCAGACTCATATCCATCGAGTCCGTGATGCCATCCAGCCATCTCATCCTCTGGCGTCCCCTTCTCCTCCTGCCCCCAACCCCTCCCAGCATCAGAGTCTT
>NW_011491028.1:724376-740998 GCF_000754665.1 Bison bison bison | reverse complement strand
CCATCTCATCCTCTGGCGTCCCCTTCTCCTCCTGCCCCCAACCCCTCCCAGCATCAGAGTCTTTTCCAATGAGTCAACTCTTCACATGAGGTGGCCAAAGTACTGGAATTTCAGCTTTAGCATCATTCCTTCCAAAGAAATCCCAGGGCTGATCTCCTTCAGAATGGACTGGTTGGATCTCCTTGCAGTCCAAGGGACTCTCAAGAGTCTTCTCCAACACCACAGTTCAAAAGCATCAATTCTTCAGTGCTCAGCTTTCTTCACAGTCCAACTCTGACATTCATACATGACCACTGGAAAAACCATAGCCTTGACTAGACGGACATTTGTTGGGAAAGTAATGCCTCTGCTTTTCAATATGCTATCTAGGTTGGTCATAACTTTTCTTCCAAGGCATAAGTGTTTTTTAATTTCATGGCTGCAGTCACCATCTGCAGTGATTTTGGAGCCCCCCCCCCCAAAATAAAGTCTGACACTGTTTCCACTGTTTCCCCATCAATTTCCCATGAAGTGATGGGACCAGATGCCATGATCTTCGTTTTCTGAATGTTGTGCTTTAACATTCTAATATTTCTGCTTTATTGACTACGCCAAAGCCTTTGACTGTGTGGATCACAATAAACTGTAGAAAACCCTCAAAGAGATGGGAATACCGGAGCACCTGACCTGCCTCTTGAGAAACCTATATGCAGGTCAGGAAGCAACAGTTAGAACTGGACATGGAACAACAGACTGGTCCAAATAGGAAAAGGAGTATGTCAAGGCTGTATATTGTCACCCTGCTTATTTAACTTATATGCAGAGTACATCATGAGAAACACTGGGCTGGAAGAAGCACAAGCTGGAATCAAGATTGCCGGGAGAAGTATCAATAACCTCAGATTATGCAGATGACACCACCCTTATGGCAGAGAGTGAAGAGGAACTAAAAAGCCTCTTGATGAAGGTGAAAGAGGAGAGTGAAAAAGTTAACTTGAAGCTCAACATTCAGAAAAAAAAAAAAAAGATACCCACCAGTGAGAGGCATAAAGAGGTTTATTCTTCAGAGGCCCCACCAAAAGAGGGTTGGAAATATTTGTCACTATTGGCCATACATAGCACAGTAGGATACAGAAGAGTCAGTACAGGGTTATCTGCCCATGATAAGAAGTGATTTCAACAGAAACACATCTACAACTACCACAAAAATCTCACAAAATAAAAAAGAGGAACTTACGTGAACTCCCCAGGGATGGCAGTGATGGCCAAGAACCCGAGAGTAACAATCTGAACGTCAACGATATCTGGGTGCCAGGGATGAGGATTTAACAGCTAGGAACCAAAAGCATGAAAACTGTGTTAGGAATATTACTCTCTTTGCTCGAGACCAATGCTGCTCACAGAATTTCCTTTGTTAATGGATATTCAATGTTTCCAGTTGTTTGAGTGTCTTATCCTACAGTCACAGGTGTTTTTCTAAGTCATGTAGTATTAAATATTCTATCTAGAATTAATATGTGAATTTCAAATACCAGTGTCCCATTAACCTGGAATTATGTTCTCATCAATGAAGTTTTTGGTGGCTTTATGGAATCACAATGTGTAACAGATAACCAAGGTTCTCCTATATTACCATGGTGACTATCCTTATACAAGACAAACAAGGAATTACCATCATTTGAAATAACTTAATTATTTCTCTTTTTACTCTAAATAACACTTTAAATCTTCAGTTGCTAAGTCTTGCCTTACTTTTCTTCTCCAAGAGACTATATCCTTTACCATGTTCAGATTAGCACAGAATCTTTCCCTCTATTCCTTCTATTTCTTCATTGCCTCTCCTTCTTGAAGAACTTCTAAGTAAATGTTAGAAAAAAAAATTATATTTAAAAATTGTTTCTACATCAAAAATTCATGGTATTATGAACACTGGCATGAAAATGAAAATCCATGTTCCAAAGGGTATTTAAAGAATATTGCTTTAGTTAATAATGTTGCCTGAGTTCTGGAAAATAACCTGAGATGTCTTTCTCTGTGAGGAATTCTGTGCTCATACATCTTAATCTTATTCTTCCTTTTCCTCTGTTCTAATTGTTTCAATTATTTACTATGGATGTAAAAGTCTAAGTCAGTATATTTAGTAATCATACCCCTTATTTCCTATTTCCTTATTTCCTTAAACTTATGGCATCCATATTTTTAATATTAAAAATTTAATTTGGGAACATTTGTATAATACACAGATCTACTATTCAACACAGACCTATTCATATCTGATAATTCATAAATTTAAAAATAACAATATACTAATTTCACCATGATAATCCAAATGCATTACCTCTCCAGTCTGAAGAAGGACTGGCTTTGGTTTATGGCATTCTTTGATTTCTTCAGATGGCTTGCCCAGAACCTGATCCCGAAGAGTGTCCCAAAATGAATTGCCTTCTGTCATCCCTATTAGGAATGTTATGATTAATATGATTGCAACCCTCTGAAAAATACCATCATTTTGACAAATGTTGTACAATAATGCTTTCAGAACTTTGAGAGATTTTATTAAGTTTGCTGTTCAATGATTTCAAACAGTTTGCAAAATAGAAGAGGTAAAATTTCCTGTTCATATTAAAGTAGGAGCCATTATTTAATTAGATCCTCAATGTGGTTGATAGAGTAAAAGAATATACATGTTCTACATCTTTCAGGTTTTGTTTTTATTGCTCTTCCTCAACCATGTTGCCAATTTTTAAAATATGATATAATTAAATGCAGGTCAATGAGCTGAATTATCCTTTTCCTATTTTGAGAGCTATAAAAGATATCTCCAGTTTGAAGTACCAGTTGTTTAACTTGTGGTCTCTAAAGACCCTCTCTTGATCTCCACTTAATTATGTGTATACACACACACGAGCAATTAAAAACCACCAAGCCTAACACCCATAATCTAGGAAAAAGCTATGTTAACTACAAAACCTAAGAACATAGAATACATAATCAGGAAAATATAATTACTATGAACTTATTTGGACCTACTTATAGAGCACACATGGGACTCTCAAAGAACTCTTCTAGCTCAGTAATAAAAAGACAGATAGACCAATTTAAAAATAAGAAAAATACATGAACAGATATTTCTCCAAGTAAGACACAATAATGGCCAACAAATATAAGAAAAGATGCTCAATATCCCAGGAAAACGCCAGTTAAAACCATAATGAGATACCACTCCACACCCCAGGGGTAGCTAGAATCAAAAAAAAGGAAGATAAAAACAAGTATTGGTGCGGACGTGAAAAAATTAGAATCTTCAGAGAGAAACTGATGAGAACATAAAATTGTGCAATGACTTGAAAATACTCTGGTAGTTCCTCAAATAATTAAACATAGAATTTTACCATAGTGATCCAGCAATTCCACTTCCAGGCATGTACCAAAGAAATGAACTCATATGCTCACACAAAAGCCTGGACGTGAATATTTATAACAGCATTATTCCTAACAGCCCAAAACAGAACAACCCAAATGTCCATCAGCTGAGGAATGCATAAATAAAATCCGACAAAACCATACAGTGAAATATTATTCAGCCACAATATGACATAATGAACTTATCTACAAAATAGACTCACAGACATAGAGAACAGAAGTGATTGCCAAGGGGGAGGGCTGGATTGGGAGCTTGGGATTAGTAGATGCAACTATTATATAGAGAATGGATAAAAAACAAGATTCTACTGTATAACATAGGAAACTATATTGAATATCCTGTGATAAATCACAAGGGAAAAGAAAATGAAAAAGAACATGTATATATATATACATTATATATATACACATTTGTGTATAACTGAGGCACTTTGCTGTACAGCAGAAATTAACACTACACTGAAATCAACTCTACCTCAATAAAACAATTTTTAAAAAGAAAAAAGGCAATGAAATTATTTTAGAATCCATGATACAACAGGGATGAACCTTGAAAACATGATGCTAAGTGAAATAAGCCAACACAAAAAGCCACGTATTTTTATGATTCCATTTATACGAAATGTCCAGAAGAGGTAAATATAGAGATAGAGATTCGTGGCTTCTTAGGCCTGGGAGAGATGGGGACTGGGCTGTGATGGCTAAAATGTACAGGGTTTCTCTTTGAGGTGATGACAACGTTCTACAATTGATGGCAGTGACGGTTGCATGTATCTGTGAACACATTAAAAACCACTGAATTTTATGTTTTGTGAATTACATCTCAATCAAGCTATCAAAAATTATTTATTTTAGAACATTAGACCAAGCTAGATGAAATATTGACAGGCAAGATGATGCCAACTGTATTATGTTACAATTGTATTTATTTTTCAACTAATGGTTCCAAAATATACATGTATATAGAAGACCAGAATAAAATAAGCCAAAATATTGCCTGTTGGTGCTACTTTTCAATTTTTTTAACTTTGTGTACTTTCCAATGCATGTTATTACAGTGATAATCAGGATAAAGTATAAAACCTATAATAATCATGGAAATACACACAGGAAGAAGACCCAGGATCACATGCTTTATGCTCCTAAAGTCTTCTGTTCTGAGGAATTTGGGCTCCAATAAAGAATTCCAGGAAAAAGACACTAATAACCAGATGGAAGGGCCAATTCATATTGTGGGTGTTAAAATGACACTCCTACTCTGCACCATTCCAACTCCATTCCTGCCCAATTTAAAACTATTCCTCCACAGGTTGAAATGCAGAGAGAATCTCTGATTCTTATCTGAATCCGTGGAAAGCTAAATTATGAAAGATACTGACCCTTGAGAAATCATGTACAAACCTGGAAAGCCTACCTACCCTTAAATTTTAGAAATTAAAATAGTAAATGTAGTGGCTATGTGAAAACCTGTTAAGGAAAAGAGTCCTGAAGTTCAGAATCTAGAACCATAAACCTGATCAGACTGCACCTCACCCTGAGTAAAACTGACGGTTCCAAATCCATCGATTGTACCAGCTGCAAAACTGTAGCCCAAGGCTGGTTTACACGTTTTTACCTAAAGGAAAAAAAAATTAACACAAACAAAAGAAACAGAAGTTGAACTTCAACGATAAGATCAGCCCAGAGCTTCTCCCTTGTGGCACATAATCAGTATGACTCAGTGACACTTACTGTGTGTGTTGAATTGAGCCAGACGGTGACATCCGTCATATTCACCCACTGATGAGCTGAAGCCAGTGGCCCAGTTACCTCCTGGGAGGCAGACTCATACAGTTCCTAGAAAACCCACACAGCCTTACCATGAAAAGCAAACGAGCTAAAATGAATACTATACACTTTTACCCAAAAAGTGCCAATTTGGAAAAGCATCTTTCAGTCAAGTAATGTGGTGCTGGCTGATTAGCCAGAGCATTTTCAACTCTCCACCAAACCCACAGTGACTTCCCAGAAACCTGAAGGCCCTGAGACTGTTGACCTGGGTTTATTGCCCACAAATACGACATTCCAGCAATGCAGGCTATGGCACAAGATGCTCCAACCTCACTGGAAAGACAGTCAAGATATTTTAAGGTTAGGAGTGAAAGCCTTAGTTGCTCAGTCATGTCCAACTCTGCAACCCCATGGACTGTAATGTAGCCCACCAGGTTCCTCTGTCCATGGGATTCTTCAGGCAAGAATACTGGAGTGGGTAGCCATTCCCTTCTCTAGGTGATCTTCCTCATCCAGGGATCAAATCCCAGTTACCTGCATCACAGGCAGATTCTTTACCATCTGAGCCACCAAGGCAGGTTAGGAGTAGACGGACCAAATTATCTTCTTTGCAGAGAACAAGAGTTTTTCCTCAGGGACTCTCATGGAGTTTTCCCTCTCATAGTCCTTGAGTTCTCTGGCAGGGGCTAATACCAAAGAGGGACTTGAGAGAATTCAGGAGCCACTTCATCTGCATCAGTTCTCTCACCCACTGTCCATCTTTTGATGGTCTTTTTTTCCAATAGGATCAATTGATGCTTTTTTAATCTTATGAGAAATATATGAATTCCTTTTTTAATCTTATGGGAAATGTGAATAAAAATATATTTAGAAATGCTTGTGTTCTTTCAAGTCTTTATTGTATCGGTTACAGTATTGCTTCTGTTCTGTG
Organism: Bison bison bison; assembly: GCF_000754665.1. Taxonomy (NCBI): domain Eukaryota; kingdom Metazoa; phylum Chordata; class Mammalia; order Artiodactyla; family Bovidae; genus Bison; species Bison bison. The sequence continues at coordinate 734,895 of NW_011491028.1, read as the reverse complement.
TTTTGGTTTTTTGGCCTGAGGCATGTGGGATCTTAGCTTATCTACCAGGGATCAGTCAGCACTGGAAAGTGAAGTCTAAGCATTGAAACACCAAGGAGGCCCCTGGCAATGTTTGTTTTTATTCATCTCTATCCTACATTAGAGGAGGCAAACCCTGCTTCAGCACCAGTGCCCATGCATGACACCTAACTCATTTTCATTCTATTGCCATTCCAGTTTCCGCTGCTGTGTGGGAACTCAAGAGATAAGTCAGAAACACCAGCTGCAGCCCACCTCCCCTGATTTTGTTGTTGTTGTGTTGTTGAGTCTCTTAAGACCGCCTCCCTCATTAAGAGGAAAGTTGTGCCTTGCTGAGAATGTGGGACCGATCTCAATGTCTCTAGGCTTAGAATGGTATTAAAATTTCTGATGCCAAATTGTGTCACAGGTGTACACCCTAAATAGAATCTGTTAATTTAGAACAATCCGCTGATGAGACCACAGTAATTAAAAAGAAACTGCAGCAATTAGGCTGGCTGGTGTCTTCTGTTTTTAAAGGTGCTTTTGTTCTTCCTTAATTGCTCCTGAAACAGTTTAGAACCCTTGAGACACAATATTTACATAAACACACACACACACACACACACACACACACACACACTGATGGGCATGCTCATTAAAGCCAGAGGTTAAAGTGACTGCCTGCAGTGCGGGAAACCTGGGTTCGATCCGTGGGTTGGAAAGATTCCCCTGGAAAAGGAAATGGCAACCCACTCCAGTATTCTTGCCTGGAGAAACCCATGGATGGAGGAGCCTGGAGGGCTACAGTCCATGAGGTCGCAAAGAGTCGGACATGACTGAGTGACTGAACTGAACTGAACTGAAGCTATACAAAGGCAGAGATTAAACTATCTTTATTAGCGATGGTTGAGCTCAAAGCTATCCTTTGTCTTTTCCCCTGGAAACATCTTCATGGGAGCTGATACAAACTATGTGAGCATACTAGAAATTTAGGAGAGGTAAAATTTAGGAGAGGAAGGAGGGTAGAGTAACTGGTAGTAAGCTCTCTGGAAACCAGATTCTTCATCAAAAGATCTTTTAAATAAGATGGATGATCTGTGCCATATCAAAAAAGACCAAGGGCTAATCTGAATGCAAACTGCAAGAACTGGGAATTGTGCCACTTAGCTTTATCTTGTCCCAAAAGAAAAGATAGGAAATGGTCAGGGGACTTGGCAGGCAAAGGCCCCAGAGACTTCTGAGAATTTGGGTCAGTATGGTCATATTTGATACTACATTAATTGAAAACTACAATCTATCATCTAACTGCCTGAAGCAAGCACTCTGGCTGAAAGAATGTTTTCCTGATTACCTGCTTTTAAATGTACTTCCTGTAGGAAGTCAGTCACAAGCAGTCAGAGAGAGGCTCCTGTGCGGTATGTGAAACAACCTTCCTGATTGACAATAAACAGCATTCATACCTTCAGACTCCTTGGCGCAGCTTGAGCTCTTGCTGTCTTCCTCACAAAGACCAACTTCCCAATGAAAAATGTCAGTGGATTTTAAAGTATAGTTTTGAATGACGATAAAAGCAGCAGGGCCCACAGCTTACCTTTGCTTTGTCATATATTATCCGTCCTATGATTTGTGTACTTTCGAACATATCCTGCCCAGGTCCCATAGCCACACACATGCTAGGCTGGAACAAAATGACGCGAGGTACGTTCTTAGTGAAATAAGTGATTCTTTCAAGGGATGGAAAATGAAAAGCGAATCTGTGCAAACAGACTTTCTTTTTGGCTGTGTGGCCTGTCGGACATTTCTTCCCCAACCAGCCAGGGACTGGATCCAAGTTCCCTGCACAGGAAGCGGAGTCTTAACCACTGGACCACTAGGGAAGTCCCAGCAAAGAGATTTTTTTTTAAAGCCACATTCCAGCATCTCTTTCCAGATGTTCTCCCAATTTACAGATTATGAAAAACAAAATCATTCTGGAATTAGAGCAATGAACGTTGCTAGAATTCATCTATTTCAACATAAGACGTAAAATTGATGCATAATATTCTATTGCAAATACGTATCATAATTTATTTAACCATTTCATGTATGAATTTTGGAATTTAACAAATAATCATCCACTTTAATGTGAATTAATAATGTGTAAAAATTTTGTAAATGAAGGGTAACAAAGACTTTTTTTCATTGAATTATAATTGATTAAAAATGTTGTATTAGTTTCTGGTGTAGGAAGACTCTTTTCTTACTTTTTTAAAAATTGGGGTATCATTGCTTTACAATAGGAAGACTTTCTATATAAAATAGTAAAGTATAAGAGAAAAGTATAATTGTTAAAAATATATTTCTCATTGGGTGGATGAACTTGACTGGGATAAAATAAAAAGCCCAAACATAGTGTTTGATAAAAGCAATATCACAGGTGAAATATTCTGTAAACACAAAGAATAAGAACCAGAAACTAGACCCTGCTGCTCATGTCAAAGGTGGAAAATCTAAATGCAGATGAGGGGAAGCAGTTAAATAAACAGTGGTATAGCCTCACTTGTTGAGTTTACACTCAACAGCTTACTACACAGAACTATAAAGAGATTTTTAAAAGACAAATTAGGTAGAAAACCCAAATTCTGGACAAAAACAAAAAAAATCTCAATAAATAAGTTATAAAATATTGTTCATGGATGCACACATGTAGGAACAGGTGTGACAGTGGTAATTTGGGGGAAAAGGAGCAGGTGGAGGGGAGGAAGGTAAGCAGGGACTTTCACTTTTTACTGCTCTTTAAGGTTTCCATGTGGTTTGAGTTTTTGTGGTGGTTGTGTAGTTGCTAAGTCATGTCCGACTCTTGCAACCTCATGGACTGTAGCCTGCCGGGCTCCTCTGTTCATGGGCTTCTCTAGGCAAGAATGCTGGAGTGGGTTGCCATTTCCTTCTCCAGGAGATCTTCCTGATCCAGGAATTGAAACCGGGTCTCCTGTATTGCAGGCAGATTCTTTACCAACTGAGCTACAAGTGAAGCCTCAAGTTTTCACAGCAACACTTTTTTTTTGTTTTGTAATTTATAAGAAAAAGAATTTTGATGTTACATTTTTAGAAAAACCCTAAAGACATGATAATCGGAGAGAAATGTCTGAGGCAGGCAGTTTTTGTACTAAATTGTGACTTCAGAAATGCCAAGGCAAAATGTATCAAGCTGTCCAAGTTTAGGAAAGGATATTTAATCTGTGACATTTACTAAATCATCTTACCGTTCAAAAAATATAAGCATCAAATGGAAAACTATAATTTTATCCAATCAAAATTTAGTGGGTGCTTTTGAGAAGAGCAAATGCTAGCAGTAAGTAGGCCAGAGTATACTTGAGGAGAACATAATTGTAAATAAACAGTGATTACTTAAACATAAAATGTCTGTGAGATGTAAAAACAAAGATTTAATGTCATTATTACCTACCCCACCAATGGGACAAGAGCTATTGGCGTTATCACAAGACTCTCCTGTGTTGGTGCATTGCGGGCCAAGAACATTGGGGGAAACATCTCCCAGATTTGATGAAGCAAAAGCTGCTACATACGGTCCCTGCCAAAAGAAAATCCAATTGCCTTGTATACTTTCTTATTTACTGCAATGAGTTCCATTAAAAAGGCAGACATTCAACCCACTCTGGTGAACTATTCAAAATCATTTGCACAGGATAAAAGGAGGATATTTCCCAGGTACAATATTCTGAGAAAGATTTTTGTTTCTGTAAAGACTCACATTGCAGTCAACATATATATTATTACTCATAATATTCCAATTATCAGTGAAACTATTTTAAGAGAGTTTCAAATTTGTGTCTCAAACAGCAACATTTTGACAAGAAATACAATGTGCAACAAGTTATAAAATGCTGACCCATAATCTCATGTTTGGCGTTGTACCTGGAACTCAGAGACCCATTTTTCCTTTAAAAATAAATAGCCTATTGGCTTAAAAAGTAAAGAGTCAATCTGGATATTTCTGCTGTACAACTGAACCTAAATATTAGCATCCACCATCCAGACTTGCCCTCCACATATCTTTTCTCTATCTCTTCAACCAGAAATAACTACATATAATCTTTTTTCAGTAGGGTAAGACCTTAATCTCAACCTAACTGGTCTACCATTTCACCTTAAGTGTCTTAAATTTACTTAAGGAAAGAGATAATCAAGCATAGGAAACTATGTGTCATTTCTTATACTAAAAAAAATAATGGGAAATTACTTCCTTTTTCCTAAAAAACAGGCTAAAATGAAAAATCAAATAGAAGATTGTCAATAAAGGAGCTAAAAAGTCAAGCCAAATGTTCATGGGGCTAGTATTGTTATAACAGAACACTTAGTCTAGTCTAGGGCCTGGGGTTCTCATCTCATCATATATCCTCCTGCATTTCGGGTTTGGATGCTGTGGTCAAGCAGAGCAGGGTCCTTCCTCACCACTTACCTATCAGCAGTCCACAATCTACACAGAGCCGACAAGCTTCCTGAAGTACACGGACTAGATTCTGGGACCGCCCCCCCCCCCCAAGCTCTGATCCCATCACTCACTGCATTTCAAATACCAGTCTAATGGATTAGGATTGTCTCTGACTTAGGCCATATTGCAGGAAAGTACGGAGAAGGCAATGACACCCCACTCCAGTACTGTTGACCGGAAAATCCCACGGATGGAGGAGCCTGGTAGGCTGCAGTCCACGGGGTCACTAAGAGTCAGACAGGACTGAGCGACTTCACTTTCACTTTCATGCATTGGAGAAGGAAATGGCAACCCACTCGTGTTCTTGCCTGGAGAATCCCAGGGACGGCGGAGCCTGGTGGGCTGCCGTCGATGGGGTCGCACAGAGTCGGACACGACTGAAGTGACTTAGCAGCAGCAGCAGCAGCAGGAAAGTAGAACAAAGTCTTTCAAAGGAACTTAAGAGGGAAAGCTGGACCAGAGAAGAGAACTCATTCCCTGCCCTCATTTGGATTCCTACAGCATTAAGAAGGTGCTTAATAATTTTATATTTTTGAAAACAAAAGTAAACATCAACAGTTTCTCATATCTCATATCCAAGTTGATCAAAAACTATTATATGTTGCAAAAATCTTTAATTTGTTCTTCCTAATCCAACTAACTGAAACTTTTTGAAGTCATCAATATAAGTAGTATTTGACACAAAGTCAATAATCATTTAAATTTTGTCTTTCCTGATAAGAGAGGATGGAGAATTCTCAGTATGTGATATCCATGATGACACTTTCCTCTGAAGATCTGAATCAGCTATTCTGAACACTGCATGAATGATGATACTCAGTAATTAAGATGAAGCTTTCAGTGACATAAATTCTCACCTCTCCAGGTAGATAACCTTTGTTCTTCTCTTGCTCAAAAAGGTAAGATGCATAACCTACGTTGTCACTATTTACAAGATGATTGGTGTTTTTCATGCTGACTGGGTGGATGGCAAACCAGCTGTAAAAGAACAAGAAGACCCAAGTTAATGGTGAGAACCAAATAAATGGAGTCACAAATGATATCTGGGAGCTTAAGTTTCCACCAGCAGGGGAAAAAAAGGGCTTTTGACAATAGGTATTCTTTCATTGTTAATGAACTTAAATTACAAATAATATACTCAAGAAGTCTGATCACTTAAATTAAGAATACAAAATTATTATTACAAATATTCCATTACTGTCTTCTTCTATTGTAAGCTTTTAACAAGAGCCAATACTGGGTAGTTACCCGACAACATACCTACAGAAATGTATCAACATAGACTTTGTCCTTCAGGCAGCTACATACATAATACTTATTTGAATCAATCCCACCCAATTCAATAGACATTTACAAGAGTCTGCAGTGTACCAAGCACTGAATCAATCAGTTTACTCTAGAATCTCGCAGAGGACAAAGATGTAAACAAATGGCCTTGATACAGTGTGACAAATGCTATAAATAAGGAGTCATAAAGTGTTTGGGGACCACAGATGACTAGCAATTAATTCTTAAAGGCATTCCAGGGAGAAAGAACAGCAGAATAAATGCACAGGGGTATGAAAGAGGATGCTATGCCTAATTCAATATACCCTTATGCATGGTAATACCTTGTTTAATTGTAAAGCTATAGAGTTTACAAGTTAATTTCACATCTGTTACCTCATTTTAACTTCACAGCAACCCTGAGAGGTAGGCTTTTATTACCTGCACGGTACCAGGTATCTCAAAGAAGCAATATGGTGGCCCACTTGTCATAGAGGACCAAGGTTAAAGTTTGGGCCTTGTGACACCTTGTCCAGTGGCTTTCATAGGATCAAACCTCCACCCAGGTGAAAAAGGTGTTTACAGGATAGAAGGCTGTGAGGCAGACTATCAGGAATACTCAAGAAAAGAGAGATTCCAATTCATAACTTTTCAAGCTAATTTAGGATTTTTAAAAAATCTTTTGATTTTTCTTCACAAAAAGCTTTTAAAATATTTTTACCCAAGTCATATGGTGCACAAAACTGAACATTCAATAGCTCGTTCAATATACATGTAGTTAACTCTGGCTCTGTGCCAGACACCAGGAACATAGAGATGAATGAAGCATCACCTCACCCTTGAAAAATGCTTCACCCTTGAACAATGTGACATCTGAGCTGGCACTTAAAAGATGAGTAGGAACTTGGCAGGGGAATGACTAGAGAAAAGTCATCTGCAGCAAAAGTATGGAGATAGGAAGGAAAAGATGCAGTGTGTTCAGAGACTGGATGGTCAGGGGCACCAGGGTAGAAAGGATGAGGGGAAGGAGAGAGGGCAGTTGATCTTTTCATTCAATCAAAATGAATGCATAATGTGGTTGGCATTATGTTAAACCTCAACACTAGAGTCAGGTATGTTCTCTGCCATCAAGGAACCATAATATAATATCTGCCATCAAGGAACCATAATATCTGGGGAGAAAGCAAAAGCAAAAAATTTTGGTCTACTAATTAGACTATAAACTTGAATTATTAATTTTCATTTACTTTAGGCCTCAGAAAATTGATTGAACTGTTCTCTACCAAACTGAAAAAAATAGTAATCAGAAAAGTTATTTGCATTTCAGAATAGGAAGATGCTGTATCTTTCCTCCTCTGCCCTTTAAAATATATGCTATAAAAATATCAGGCTTGTTAAAGCAAACAAAGTACTTTGGTAAGAGATGAATATTTATAAAGATATGCAGAAAAGTGGTCATTTTAATTTTAAAAACACTTACCATTTATTTTATCTGGTCAAAAAATATTCATCTAAGTAAAGTTCAAAAGAGAGGAAGAAAGGTTTAGGTAGTTTCAAAAGAAGTGAGAATACAGCCATAAAAAGATGTCGATGTCCTTGATAATAAGCATTTCGAAACAATGACTTTAAAATAATGTCACAGCTAGAGCAAGACTCTACTTGATTCACCATGATGCAATACCGGTACTGAGAAAAGTCAAGAGATTTGAGATCTAATCATTGTAAGTAGCAAAGTTAGTTCAAATTTCTAAAAAACTTCTGAAAAATCAATTTCCATCATGCTCAATTGTAAAGAATCTGCCTGCCATTGCAGGAGACTCAGGAGACAGGGGTTTGATCCTTGTGTTAGGAAGGTACCCTGGAGAAGGAACTGGCAACCCCCTCCAGTATTCTTGCCTGGAAAATTCCATGAACTGAAAAGCCTGGCAGGCTACAGTCCCTAGTATCCCAAAGAATCAGACACAACTGAGCACACACACATACACAGTGAATCGATAAACTGCAGATTAATACAGAATAATTATCCTCTCCTCCTGTGTAACTGAGGTATTTCTAGTGTTTCTTTCAATTCAGACATTGTGTATTTCCTGTTGTGAAAAGCCAAATGCAGAAATGAGCTCTTTAAACATTCTGAAACAGTAATAACCCATCGCAGGTTCTGTTCTCTCAGATCTGAGCTGCCCTCTTCACATGGAAGCCAAGGTCTGAACAAAGGTGACTGGCAAAGGGGTAAGTGAAGGCTGAAATCTGACTCCCACTCAGCTCCCAACTGAAGCACACCTCCATCAGCCCAGAGAACGCAACATCTTTATGTGCTATGCAGCAAGTCCTATGTGCCAGGTATGGCCATCTCCAACCTAAGTGTCCACCAAAGGGGAGAACAAGAACATTGTACCTCCATTCAAAGGCAGTGGTCATGGAAATGTGTGACAACATGGGAGATCTTTGGACAAATACAATATAGTACACTGTTCAGTTCAGTCGCTCAGTCCTGTCCTGCTCTTTGAGACCCATGAACCACAGCACGCCAGGCCTCCCTGTCCATCACCAACTCCCAGAGTCCACCCAAACCCATGTCCATTGAGTCAGTGATGCCATCCAACCATCTCATCCTCTATCGTCCCCTTCTCCTCCTGCCCTCAATCTTTCCCAGCATCAAGGTCTTTTCAAATGAGTCAGCTCTTCTCATCAGGTGGCCAAAGTATTGGAGTTTCAGCTTCAACATCAGTCCTTCCAAAGAACACCCAGGACTGATCTCCTTCAGAATGGACTGGTTGGATGCCCTTGCAGTCCAAGGGACTCTCAAGAGTCTTCTCCAACACCACAGTTCAAAAGCATCAATTCTTCGGCGCTCAGCTTTCTTTACAGTCCAACTCTCACATCCATACATGACCACTGGAAAAACCATAGCCTTGACTAGATGGACCTTTGTTAACAAAGTAATATCTCTGCTTTTTAATATGCTGTCTAGGTTGGTCATAGCTTTCTTTTCAAGGAGTAAGCATCATTTAATTTCATGGCTGCAATCACCATCTGCAGTGATCATGGAGCCCAGAAAAATAGTCAGCCACTGTTGCCACTGTTTCCCCATCTATTTCCCATGAAGTGATGGGACCAGACACCATGATCTTAGTTATCTGAATGTTGAGCTTGAAGCCAACTTTTTCACTCTCCTCTTTCATCAAGAGACTTTTAGTTCCTCTTCACTTTCTGCCATAAGGGTGGTATCATCTGGACTCAAAAGTGTCACCCCAAAATTCATGCCTAGCAGAACCTCATAGTGGGATCTTATTTGGAAACAGAATTTTTACAGATGTAAACAAGGTAAAATCATACTATCTTTGGTTGGGTCTTAAGTCCAATGACTGGTGCCCTCATAACAAGAGGAAAGCGACAGAGAGACACCCACATATGAGGTTGTAGGTGCGGGGAGCTGCCCGTGAGAACGGGGTCCTTTGTCTGAAGGACACAAGCTCTGGAAGCTGCCTCAGTCCTTGAGGGTTTGCTTGCAAACATAGCTCTCTGTCCCGCCACCCCAGAGATTAGGAGCTTATTTACTGCAGACACCTGGAGTTCTGTGCAAATTTCTCATGCACAGAGAAATGTTATCTGGTGTAAGAAATAATAACAGGGTGCCATTCCCATGCTCTCAAGATTTCTTGTGACTGTTTGTAAGATGTATAGGTCAACCAAGAAAAAATGTCAACTGTCTTGTCTTTCTCACGCTCTTCTGTATAAATATAAAATGCTGAATAAAGTTGGTGTCAGACTGAGTCCCTTCATGGAGACATGTCTGAACCTCTCGACCCCATCTTTGTTGTGGAATTCCTTTGCTGTAGTTTTCTTTCTTAGCCCCGCCGTACACGTCTCGGGACCTGATCAACTTTGCTGGCTAGCACTGGCATGTAGGAAATGTGAAGATGGAGGCACAAACTGGAGTGATGTATCTACAAGCCAAGGATAGGATTGCTGGCAGTCACCAGAAGCTAAGAGGAAGGCATGGAAGTGATTCTCCCTCAGAGCCTCCAGAAATAACCAAACTTACCATTAGGTAGGAAGTTAGGCATGAGCAGCCAGGAGTGTCCTAGACAAAAAGGATGCAGGTTGATCTCTAAACCCCATCCCAGACACATCCAGGAGGGCTCACAGATATACTGCAAAAATAACCACAGAGACTTTTCCAACTTCTACGCAGGTGCTCTCTGCACACAGTGGATACAAACTAACCTCGGGGGCTTCCTCAAGTAACCTTAGACATCTAGGAGCCCATTAAGGATTCATAAACATTCTACATATGTACATGTCTGATTATAACAGACCGAATTATGGGAAGACATGTGCAACAAAGCCTGGTGTTATATAAGTTGCAACTGTCAATCAGCCTTGAGTATATGCCCATTTGCATTTCCTTTCCTTATTGGTGGTGGATACAAGCCCTATGTTGCACAGTTCAGTTCAGTCGCTCAAGTGTCCGACTCTTTGTGACTCCATGAATCGCAGCACGCCAGGCCTCCCTGTCCATCACCAACTCCCGGAGTTCACTCAGACTCACGTCCATCGAGTCAGTGATGCCATCCAGCCATCTCATCCTCTGTCGTCCCCTTCTCCTCCTGCCCCCAATCCCTCCCAGCATCAGAGTTTTTCCAATGAGTCAACTCTTCACATGAGGTGGCCAAAGTACTGGAGTTTCAGCTTTAGCATCATCCCTTCCAAAGAAATCCCAGGGTTGATCTCCTTCAGAATGGACTGGTTGGATCTCCT
>NW_011491028.1:693996-724221 GCF_000754665.1 Bison bison bison | reverse complement strand
ACAGGAAAAACCATAGCCTTGACTAGATGGACCTTTGTTGGCCAAGTAATGTCTCTGCTTTTGAATATGTTATCTAGGTTGGTCATAACTTTCCTGCCAAGGAGTAAGCATCTTTTAATTTCATGGCTGCAGTCCACAGGGCACCACCAAAAGGAGGAAGAGATGGGAAGTATAAAAAGGGGAAGTCAAGAGGGATTGCTACAATTCCTATGTCTGTTCAATAAAAGATCTGTCTGCCTGCGCTGTAATTTGTCTGTTGTTTTAAACTCTTTCGTCCATCGCTCCACATCTTTGTAGGAATGAGACAAGAACCGAGGGAGAGAAATCAACTAACCTGACACTTCCAAGACCCTGACTTCAGACTTCTGGCACTTCTTGATCTGCGACAGAAAAAATTTCTGCTGTTTTAAACCAGAAGGTCTCTAGTGATTTGTTATGGAAACCCTAAGAAACTAATACAAAGACCATACATTTTAGTGGCTTAGAGCTCTGGCATTGGACGTAAGTTATTATACCTAACCTATTTGAAACTCAGTGTTCATATCTGTAACATGATAGGTAGTATCCACCTCATGGCATTTGACAATTAAGAGAACAAATGTATCTGAAGTGTTTAGCACACAGACTGGTCTATGCTAAGAATGGAATAAATCTTCACTGTGATGATGCTATGTTGATTTTGACACTGCTGCTGCTGCAGTAAAGGTGATGATTGAAAGGAAAAAAATTATACAAAGCTATGTGTACATATATGTATAGTTAATAAGATAAATACAATATTAAAATATATGATGCATGTGCCTGTGTGTATTCAACACATGTTTATCACCCCATATAATATAAGCTTTAAATAATTAAATGAAGAAACCCTTTTCTCTTATGACAGGGACTTGAGAGCTTACAGAATACCAGTGTGCCCTCTAGTTCCCAACTCCACTGGTAGGGTGGAGCATGTGAATCTTGCTAGTAACATATGAGCAGAAGACCACCCAAATTTTATGACATTTTGCATGAATGGCAAATGTGTACATTAAAATCTGTCATGTGTTAAGCCACTGTAATTTCAAGGTCTATGGCATCACCTGGCATTAGTTAATTCATCTCTTAACACACACCTAATCAACACATCTCTTTTTCACCTGTCTTATGTTCCTCCTTGCCCCACCCTATTACAGACAGTTGGGAAAAGGAAAGCAAAGAATGTTTCATTATGCTATATTGGAAGGGCTATTAGGCCCAGAATTTTATGCAAAAGACAGCTTGAATGCAAAACAAGCAGATGCCATGACTACAGACCAGATTGCTCAAATTAAAGAAGGACAATGAGCCATAGCCAGAGAATAGCTTCTGAAGTCATAGGTAAACTCGGTGGCCAGTATCCTGGAGAATTGACCATCTCTACTCCAAAGAAGAGATGTCCATTCTCACCTACTCATTTTGTTTTCTTTAAAAGTCCTGGATGGAAAAAAAAAAAAAAAAAACTCCCAATAATGTTAATGGAGAGATATTTGGTTTGGGTGGATTTCATTAAGTTCATTAAGTTACTGCAATCAAAATTCTTGCAACCTAAATAGTATGATTAAACAAGCAACAGTAGTAAAGCAAGAAGTGGCCAATAAGAGTATTTATTTTAATTCAGCCTAACCACCCATGGGCGGAGGAGCCTGGTGGGCTGCAGTCCATGGGGTCGCGAAGAGTCGGACAGGACTGAGTGATTTCACTTTCACTTTTAATTTTCCTGCACTGGAGAAGGAAATGGCAACCCACTCCAGTGTTCTTGCCTGAATCCCAGGGACGGCAGAGCCGGTGGGCTGCCGTCTATGGGGTCTGCACAGAGTCGGACACGACTGAAGCGACTTAGCAGCAGCAGCAACCTCTACCTCTAACTTTTAATTCGCAACACACTACCTCACTGTCCTCTATACTTCAGCCACACAGACCTTCTATCAACTCCTCGAACAGGCTACATGACTTTTGCACATATTTTTCTGGGTTAAATGCTCTTTTCCACCCCCACATTTTGCCAGTTAATTCTCAACCTGCCTTGGTTTTCAGTTCCACTGTCTTATCCTTGGGGACAACTGACGTCTGCATGTGTACTCAGTCATGTCTGACTCTTTGCAACCCTTTGGACTATAACCTGCCAGGCTCCTCTGTCCATTGGGATTTTTCAGGTAAGAACACTGCAGTGGGTTGCCATTTCCTCTTCCAGGGGATCTCCTGACCCAGGGATAGAACCCGTGTCTCCTGTATCTCCTGCATTGCAGCTGGATTCTTCACCCACTGAGCCATCAGGGATGCCTTTCCCAACTTCCCTGATCAAGTCAAGTCCCTTCACAGCTCTGCATACCTTCCTTTTTTAGCACTTAATGCAGTTATAATTATACATCAGTTTGTATTACTATTTGATCACCTTTGTCTCCACCAATAGATTGTAAGTTCTATAAGGAGCAATACCTAGGACATCGATTTTTTTCTCATTAGTGTATTCTATAGTATTAGTTCAGTTCATAACACATGTATTCTACAATATTTAATAAATGAATGCTTAACAATCTGTATGTGAAGGGATGTTATCATATTATACATCTACATTTGAGAAATGTACAAGTGGAGTCTCAGATTTTAAAGGATTTACTCAAGAAGCGCAGACAAAGGTATTTGACTTCTGACTTTAGGACCTTTTACTAGAAATGAATCATTTCAAGGACTGGAAAGCACTGCCTGGCATACAGTAGATGACTGCTGCAGACTTTTAAGTGAAGAAATGAAAATGAGAGTAGCAAAGAATAAATGATGAGCTTCACCGTGGTTTTCATAGTGAATAGTCTTGGCCATGACACTGGGCAGGTTGCATCACTTCGGTAGGCCTCAGCTGAAATTTAAACTTGGTGACTTTATACTCTGTAAATCTGAGATGCTGTGCTTCCAAACTCCTCATACCTTGGGATTCTATCTCACAGCAGGTACCTACATATGGTGGCTGAGTTACTTAGCAGCCCAGATTTGACTTTATGTTTTGGATCATTTTTAATGTATTCAGAGAGTAATTATCCCTATGCAACAAGAGGCAATTGCAAGGGCAATTACATCAAGGATAACATACGGGAGCTAGAGAAACAATAGAAAGTTATTGCAGGCTGTTAAGCACAGCAGATGGAGAAGCATCATTATAACCTTGACAGTTGACCCTGGGACTTCCAGATATATTATATAGTTACATGCAAGGAAGCAAAGAACACCTGGCCCCCAAAATATCACTGAGTGTTCTCTTGGCATTGTTCAATGACTCAGAAACTAATAAAAGGGAATTGTGAGTGATCTCAGTCATTCAGCCAAGAATTAGGTAGAAACTATAAGGGAAAAGACATCTTTTTCTAACAAATTTGGGGATTTTCCATCTAACTAGTCATACATACTGGAGAAGGTGATGGCACCCGACTCCAGTACTCTTGCCTGGCAAATCCCATGGATGGAGGAGCCTGGTAGGCTACAGTCCATGGGGTCGTTAAGAGTCGGACACGACTGAGCGATTTCACTTTCACTTTTCACTTTCATGCACTGGAGAAGGAAATGGCAACCCACTCCAGTGTTCTTGCCTGGAGAATCCCAGGGACAGGGGAGCCTGGTGGGCTGCCGTCTATGGGGTCACACAGAGTCGGACACGACTGAAGCGACTTAGCAGCACCAGTCATACATACGTGTCCTTATCCTGACTGTCTCCTAACCAAATTCCCCAAAAGGTGTTCAAAAATCGAGAGGTAGCTTACCTTTCCAGATTCATCTCTCACCTACTCCCTAACCTAAGCCTATACTCTGGCCTCATAATGTAGTTTTCTCATGGCCCCCTGAGAAATCCCATGGCTCCTTCAAGTCCAGTTCAAATGTCATTTCCTCTTTGAAGCCTTCCACTATGCTCCCAGGTAGAGCTCAGTGCCTCTAAATTCCCAGGTGATAGCACTGACAACCGTCTGATTTACATTATGATTACTTGTCTGCCTGTCTCTGTCTCTTTCTCCAGCCCTAACCATCCCACTAGCCTGTAAGACTCTTGAAGATAGGGTCTATGTTTGATTCATAACAATATACCTCAAGAACATAATTGCATGTCTGATATTTACGAAGACTACTGCGTTAAAAGCTAGGTGGCAACTAATCAATAGATGAATTAACTGTACTCAAAGAATGAATTGTATTACATCAACCCACATAATAATGTTTATTTTATCAGGGAATTTTTAATGACCTCACTTTAACCCCAAAGAACTAACTCCAATGCTAAGAAGTTCAAGCACACCAATATTCCAGTAATGGAATTTTCAGAAGAGGTACTGTGTTATTTACTTCTTACCTTTCAGTTAAAATTATTAAATTCTTTCTATGTCAGGCACAGAACTAGAGTTTTGCATGCTTTATCTCATTTAATCTTCAAATAATCCTAAGAGGTACTATTACTAGTCTCATTTTCAAACAGGATAGTTTGACGTATAAGTAGATAAATTACTTTCCTCAAGACACAGGGTTAGTAAGTGGCAGGGCTGGGGCCTGAATTCAAATCTGAAAACCTGTGTCTAAGACGGAAACATGAACTCCTTGCCACTGTGTGTTCTCCATGCAGTTAGGGCCACCCCTAGTATCTGAACTGATTAATCATAATCTTTAATGTTTCTCTTCACCTCTTATTTCTTTCAAGTTACTTAATTTTACTCACATAGAAACTTTCACCTAGATAGTTTATAATCCTCCCTGATAGATCCCTAGTTCCTTTACAAAGTTAGTATCAGTATCTAAGGACTCATTTTATCCCTCAATTTTAGAGTAAGAAAACAGACACAGAGAAGTTAAGAAACTTGACCAAAGTCACACAGCTGCCAAGAATGAGAGTCCAGAATGAACCCAAGCCATTTGACCCTGGCACCCATGTGTTATCATCCACCTCCTTAGGACATTCGTGCATCAATCTGGAAGTCCACTGGACAAAGTGTCTGGGACTGTTTCCTACCCAGGCAACTCCTTAGCCAGTTCAATCACAGCAACCCAAATCACATAGGAATACAAATGACTTATTGTCAAAGAAAACAAAATCCATGTCTTTTCTTACATATAAAATGGAGCCTAAAGTCTCTGCCAAGCTGTAATTTTACCTCATCTGCTTCCATCGGGTGGTCTCGGTTCTGCTTTCATCACTAATTGGCATTGTACCGCATTAGACTTAACTTATTCCTTTTAGACGGAGAAGGAAATGGCAACCCACCACAGTACTCTTGCCTGGAAAACTCCATGGATGGAGGAGCCTGGTGGGCTGCAGTCCATGGGGTCGCAAAGAGTCAGACACAACTGAACGACTTCACTTTCTTTCTTGCTATAGTTCCTTTTGGAGAAGGAAATGTGAACCCACTCCAGTGTTCTTGCCTGGAGAATCCCATGGATAGAGAGGCCTGGTGGGCTGCCGTCTATGGGGTTGCAAAGAGTCGGACACGACTAAGCAACTAACACACACACACACACACACACATTCCTTTTAGAAAAACAAAGGTCAATAACCTCAAACTCATAGTCACTTGCCTGGTTGGTCAGATTGTTTTCTCATTTCCAAGAGATCACTGTCCTCTATCTATGATTATCTTGATAAAGTAATAATAACCTCCACATGAGATCTTGATACAGTAATAACCCCTAGCATTTAGATTTATGAGTCTATCATATGTCAGACACTGTGCTTAACTCCTTCACTCAGATCCTTCATTCATATAATCCTTTTATTAGACCTAGGATGCTGAGAACCATACCCGAGGGCCCATGGCTGGATCCCAGCTCCAACTCAAACACTCAGCCAATTCTTAGCCTCTGCTGCCAATATTCTGGTCTCCTTTTCCCCTCTCTGTAATACAAAGAAATTTATCCAAACAGAATTTTTTTTTTAAAAAAGTAAACAGTACCTGATAAGACCCAGCTCTTCTCCATTCAGATCTACCATTTTCAGGAGCACCATTTCCTTGTCTGTATTTGAAGAATACCTAGTCAGCAAAATAAACAAACTTAGTGAGTTCTAGGCTAGAGCCTGGCCCTTGTGTATGACGAAGCAGAAGCTGACACAGAAAACAAAATGACTCTCAGTAAGCAAGGTTCCCTGACACCTGTAATCCTATGAACTGTATCCAGGGTCTTATTTCTTAGCTAAAGAAATGTTTGCAAATGTGACCAAAGTTAGGGGCATAGGTCAGCTAACTGGAGATGAAATATACATTTTTGAAATATTATAGGACATATATTATTTCTCATGGAAAGGATTAGTTTTTGAAATTTCTATTCATGTAAAATTTTATTGAAATCTCTTAAAAATAGCAGGGAATGTGCAAAATCAAAAGCATGCCTGACCTACAACTTCAAGTGTTCTTTTATGTCTTTTGAAGGGAAATCAGAGTATATTTTCTAAAAATCAACTTTGAAATCTATCAAAAAATATGTAGACAAATGTAAAATATCAGGTTGGACTGAGATATTATTTTATTCTGCCATAGTAACCAAGTACTTCTCTTCTGTCAAAAACCCAGTTTATCACATTAAAAAAATTTTAAATAATGGCCTTTCTTAAGTTGTCCCATTCAATTATGCCAGTTTCATGGCTTGCTCTTCATGTCAACTTCTTTATTCTTTTACCTTATCTATCTTCCTACATTCCCCTGGACTAAAATGATTTCTTCTGAATAATGTAATAAAAAGAGCTATTCATTAATTGAACAAATATGTTATGCATATTTTTATATTTTATAGATGAGAAGCTGAGAGCCAAGAAATTAAGGTTTAAGTAAATCAATAAAGGTCACACACCTACAAAGTGATAAAGACAAGACCACAGGTGCACCTGATTTGAAAGCCTAGAGTCCTTCAAACATTCACATCCAATTCCCACAGCCAGCAAAGTGGGAAGATGCGTACACAGGTTTTTCTGTGCTTCTACAGTCTCATTTCTGGTTGTCTTAGATTATAGACATGCTTTTAAATTATTTCAGCTTTAATACTCTTTCAGGCTCTCACCATATCCATCAACTAACAACCCTGTTCTTAGATTTTGTTAATAGTTCCTAAAGGAAAGCACATGCATTTCATTCCGATAAGTGGACCCCTCACCTTGCTCTCTCTGACTGTGGATTCCAAAGGTAAGAAGTAGGACTTCGGTTGATCTGTGCACCATCCACAGTCCCTTTATTGATAAAGATTTTGCCTGGTTTCATATTTTTGTGTGCTATCTCAATGCTCTATGGGTTAAAAAAGAAAAAAGTTGTAAAGTTAGAAATCCTAGTGTGCATAAGAACTTAGTTGACATAAATAGAAGAGCCCTGTGGACAATTTCTTTCGTCTCCAACTTATCCCTGCTATGGGATGAAGCTGGAGAGCCACAGAGCTGGTGTCATTCTGGGCTGGTATCCAAGATCCTATAGGAACTCTCTGTGTCATAAGAGACCTCTCCTAAAGTGCTGTAAGCAATGCTAAACAACAGTTGCCTCTAAGTCCCCTTGCCTACCTCCACAATGCCAGTGACCATGTACTCAAAAGTTCGATTGCTAAATCCTTCACTGGCAATTACAAATGTTGTGTACTGGAAATATCCTGCTGGACCCGAGTGTGTATGAGTGCCACTCAGAATAACGTTGTCTCTTCTGTACAGGGAGCCGTATTTATTCTGCAGCCTGCTCAGGACCTTGGAGGAAAAAAAAGAACAATCAGAACTAAGAAGAGGAATAACACAGGTGCTTAGCCTGAAAAAAGCTCTGATGAGGCTAATCACTGCGCCAGACATCCCCGTCAAGAGACCTTTCACTCTGTGCTTGAGTTCATCATCTCAGTAACAACGACATCAACAATTGCAATTGCTAACATTTTATAGATTCTTGCCGTGTGCAAGCACAATGCTAGGTATTACATCATGCCATTTAAAAATCTTTAAAACACCACCAAGAGGTAGGTGTTTTTAATCTTATCTTTTAGCTAAGAACATTGATGTGTCCAGAAGTAAAATAAGTTGCCCAGTGATATAATAAATAGCAGAGTCAGAGTCATGATCCAAGTCTCACTATTGACTTAGGAATCTCACCAGTTCATTGTCCAGACACTGTTTTAAGTACTAGGGACATACGAGGTCCCTACCCTGAAAAAGTTTTTATTCTAGTGAGGGAAAGATAAATATGTAATATTATATTACAGAGTGATAAGTGATAAGAAAAAATATTGCTAGGTAAGGAAAAAGAATGTGATAGGCATTAGTGAGGAAAGATCTTTCCAGAGATGTTATCTTTCATCAGAGGCTTAACCAAAGAGAGCAAGATGGTCATGCAATGCCAGAGTTGGGTGGGGCAAGCACCCTGGGAGCAGTGAACAGACAGGGAAAAAGCCCCTTTACTGTCTCATTTCCCAAAATGAAGAACTCAGTATTCCCAGACACAAACACTTATACTTTTGGTCTGGGGAAGACCACCTGCTATGACCTGAGAACACCCCAGCAACCCTGTGGGTAGGTCCATGGGGAAAGGAATCATCATGCCATCATGAACTTGCCAGCCACTTGGTGAGCAACCATAGAAGGTGATCCTGCAGCTCAGTCAAGCTTCAAACACCTGCAGTCGCAGCCAATATCTCGAGTCAAACCTCATGATAACAAAAGTAACGATATGTGACTGTGGCTCTAACACAAGTCAGACTCACCCAACACAGCCATTCACCAAAATCCTGAGCAATAATACATAATTATTGTTACTTTAAGCTACTGAGTTTTCTGATGACTTGCTGCACAGCAGTAGATACCTAATTCAAAGAGTCAGTAAGTGTTCATTGAATTAGTCAATGAACATCCAAAGAAATAATAAATAATTAATGTCTTTGGAGGATATACACATATCAAGAAAACAACAGAAAATTAGTGATGTTGCCGAGTACCTATTTCTCTCTCTCTCTTTTTTTTTTTTTTTTGGCTAAAATGTCTCTTTTTATTGAAATATAATCGACTTCAAAATATTGCATTAGTGCTGAATACCTATTTCTAATTTTGCTTTAATCATCTGAAATATAAAGCTTGGTATCAGTGCGGTTTGTGAAAGATGTTTTGACTTTTTTGTGTCAAAAATTATTAAAATGTTCCAGCAAAAGTGTCAATCCCAAAGCAACCTTCCTCAATGTAAGATACTATAACCTAATACCAGGGACAAAAGTGAAAACTCATTTATGTCAGAGCTGGCAAATACTGCTTATCTCGTGCATTTAGTCCTGTTTGTGGGTGGCTACTATCAGAAGTAGTATGCTGAGAAGGATTCTGAATCCAAATCTGGGCTTAGCGAAAAACAGTACTTTTGGGGTGGGGGTGGCATGTCATGGGGCATGTAGGATCTTAGTTCACTGACCAGGGATCAAAACCAAGCCCCCTGCAATGGAAGCACAGAATCTTAACCACTGGACCACCAGGGAAGACCCCAAAGAGTGCCTTTTTTGATTAGCAGTGCTGTCCACTTCGAGTATGGTATAGGCAGTAGTATGCTGATAAACAGTTTTTCTGAAAGATAAAAGAAAACCCTTATTTGTATTATCTGCCAATTTCCATGGTGTAAATACTCTCACCATAGTGAATTTCAAGCTACCAAAAGTTTAACCACCAGTTCGCAAAGTTTCTAAATATTTAACAATCAACCCTCATGAGGTGGTACCAGCCAGTTCCAGCACACCACGGGTACGTAAGGAAGCAGCAGCAACTGGTGTGTTACCTACTGATCCTACATAAACACATCAATGTAACTTCTTCTATTTTAGGTAAAGAGCTCCACCACCCTTATTCTAGTCATGTGGTCATTGAATCAGGAAGAGATATCACAAACCATCTCGTCTCCTTAACCTCTCCATGCCTCAGATACTGATTGCTAGGTTTACCACATCCACGTAAGCAACCATACCATATCAGGAAAATGTGGAAAGGAAATTGAAAGTAATTAGACCAACACTGGGCTTCCTTGGTGGCTCAGTGATAAAGAAACTGCATTGCGGGCCAATGCAGGAGACACAGCTTTAACCCCTGATCTGGAAAGACTCCCTGGAGAAGGAAATGGCAAACCACTCCAGTATTCTTGCCAGGAGAACCCCAAGGACAGTCCATGGGGTCACAAAGAGTAGGATACAACGGAGTGACTGAACAGCAATAAAGACCAACATTACAAGCCCACATTCTCCATCCCAATAAGGTTCCATATTCTTTCTGTTTGATTCTAATTCCAGCCCAACTCTTCATCACTCTTACATATTCTTTTACACAGTAGCTATTACTGCTTCATGAAGAAATGTCTGTAGGGAGAAGAGGAAATCATCAATGAATGGACAACATGAAAGCTTAAGCAAAGTTAAAAAGCTGATGTTCTACACTGCTATACTTAAAATGGTTAACCAAGAAAGACCTACCAGAAAGCACAGGAAGCTCTGTTCAATGTCATGTGGCAGCCCGGATGGGAGGAGAGTTTAGCAGAGAATGGATAAGTATATATGTATGGCCGAGTCGCTCTGCTGTGTACCTGAGGCTATCACAACATTGTTAACTGGCTATACCACAATATAAAATAAAAGTTTTATTAAAAATAGAAGCTGATATTTTTACAATTCTGTAACCAAGGCAAGCAGGTCGTGGAAAAGAAAGAACTGCCAGTCAACTTTAAAGCTCTAATGTCCCACCCATTTTTATTTCTAATGAACTGTAACAGGATTTTTAGAATTAAGTACATTAAATACATTCTATGCAAGAATCAGGCTCTTAAAAACATAGAAATTATGAATCTTGAATTTTAAAACAAAATTTTAAACTACAAACAGCTACAAACAGCTCACAGAAATCTTCTCCTAAACTATAATCTCTGAGATGAAGTCAAACATGTGAGACTTCTGGAAAAAAGAAAAAAATTAAAGACTCCATCATCTAATAACAATGCCTGCCAATAACCATTATAAGTAGCATGTTTCCTACTTCATGAAAAGAGGGGTATTTTTATCATAGACCTATAAAGTTATATTAATGTCTATAGCTCAATTGACTTCAGTTTCCATTCCATTTCCTATTGCTGACACTCTTGGAAACGTGACATAGAAAGAGCTAGAAAAGTCATTCTGTTTTCCTGTCCAGCATCACTGCTTGGAGATCTTTTCTTTAATCTTTTCTCCATGCTGAAAATGTTACCACTCTTAAAGGTGAGACTGAGAACCTGACTAAAACTGGGTGTTATAATAAACTTAATGGCCTAGTCTAGTTAGATTTATTTTTCACACTTTCCCCTTGGATTAACTTGGGATAAGTAAGTGGGTTCATTTCAAAGTCTTTCTTCTGGGTCTCAGATTGCAGGGGGGAAGTAAACATTGGAAGAGACGGTTAAATGGTGTCAACTATTGACTGGATAGTGATCTCTAACCCAACACATTAAATCCGCATCCCCTCCATACTGTACCCCCAAAGGTAGAGTGTGGAGAGGACAGAAGTTCAAAGTCTTATTTCCACTAATGACCCCACCATTTCCCAATCAGAACCATTTTTGATTCCTCAGAAAAAACATTATAGTGCAGTGGTAATGACCATACTCTCGAGCAGGAAGACGTCAGTGTTTGAATCCCAGTTCTGATGGTTCCTAGCTGTGTAGCCTTGGACAAGTTACTTGGTCCCCCGACACTCAGTTTCCCAATCTGTCAAATGACAGAATAATAGTATGTCCCTCATACAGTCTTTTTGAGGATTAAATGAATTCATATATATGGAGCACTTAGAACAATACCTGATTTATCACAGGAACTATGTTAAGTGTTAGTTCTTATGCCAACTCATCCCCAAATCACATTAACATTTGACTTTCTAGCACCATATAGTCTCACTGCTGTCCCCCTGGCTTAAGACTTTTCTGCCAGCATAACACAATACAGGGGGGAATTGCCAGGAAAAGTGGGAATCCTTCCTGCAGTGCTAGTTTCCCTTTCCAGTTCTTTTAGCCTTCTAACACCTTGTGAAATCTCCCCATTCCTTATCCCCTATTTGAAATGCCTGGTGTGATAACTGTTTTCCCAACTGAACTCTCATCGGTAGAGCCTTGATGTTAATTTAAGGACTCTCCCGATGTGTGTCTTCACCTCTAGCTCTGGTCTATTTCAACCCACCTCAAACATCACTGTCTGATTAATCATCCTAAAGCAGAATTGTGTTTGCATCACTTCCTTGCAAAAGTTTCCTAAGAATCTCCATCACCTAGAATCATTAACAACCAAGCATTCCAGAGACCTACAAATTATGACCAACATATCTTCCAGGCATATCTCCATTTGCATTTCTCCCTGTGTTTCTGTGTATATGATTTGTACATGTACAAATCAAGCTGTCCCCTTAAGTTGATAGCTCTCTCCCCCAAATCAACCAATTCTACTCTTTCAGGGGCTTCCCAGATGGTCCAGGGCCTAAGACTCCATGCTCCCAATGCAGGGGGCCTGGGTTCAATTCCTGATCAGGGAACTAGATCTCACATGCTGCAAGTAAGACCCGGTGCAGCCAAATAAATAAATAACAACAAATATTAAATAAATAAAACTCTACCCATTCAAGTGTCATTTCCACTGCTCTTTTGAGTTACTCACTGTAAGGGAGGCCAGTTGCTCTGTCATGAGGATACGGACAATGAGGAAATGGTCAGTAGCCACAAGAGTGGATCATCCTGAAAGTGGACCTTTTAGCCTGCTTGAACCTTCAGATGACTGCAGCCTTTGCCAACACCTTGACTGCCAACTACCCTAATTCAGAACCACCTAGCTAAGCCAGCTCTGAATTCCTCATCCACAGAATGATGAGATAAAACAACAGATGTTCATTAAGTCCCTATTTGGGAGGAGCTATTTATTATTCATGAATAGATAACTATAATAAACCATTGTCCTTTATTCCAATAAATTAAAATTAGTTGTGTATTTCTGGTACAGTCCTTCCTTTAATCCCCCGACTAGGTAGTGACTTCGTCAACATGGCTTATGATTCATTTAGCTGTGTGCCCCCTGAAGTGACCAACAAAGTGCCTTGCAAAAAGTCAGTGCTCTCCAAGATAATAGAATGACCTCCTTTTAAGAATGTAGGCTCTGGTACCAGGCATATATATGTGTTCAGAATTCAGCTCTACCACTTGCTAACTGCATGAACTTTGGAAAGTTACTCAACCTTCTCTAAGACTCAGTCTCTTTATCTATAAATTGGGGATAACAACAGATCCACCTCATAGTTGTGGTAAGTGCAGGGCTTGGAAAATCACTGCATTCTCTGCTCAGCATGTTTCCACAGATGTGAGAGGCTCCCATCCTACTCCCCATAAGTGGGTGACAATGGAGACATGTTTTTAAGCTCTCTCGTCACCCCTCTTCCTGGCTCCTTCACACAGCCCTTTCACACAAGAGGAGCAACTGTTTATTTGGTGAGGTTAATAGAACATGACACTGAATAGTGGATATTTGATGGCCATCATTCTGGATGTTCTAGACTCTCCTCTTTCTCACATTTGTGAATATGTGAGAAGACACTGAGAGTATACTTTCTTTCTGTGTCCTGATCCGTGGAGAAAATACAGTTGGATCAGGGTCTAGAAATTGGCTGAGAGACAGACTTGGAAGTCCATCTGTCTATCACCATTTCTCTCTCCTTCCTTTGCCCCTTGCATCTTACGAGCTGCCTGCCCAGGGCTCCCAGGTACCTTGCTGCTGAGCTCATCTTTCCCACAGTGGGGTAACATGATCTAAATTGGGGGAAAATCACAGGCCCTGCGATATTCTACAATACAGTTTAGAGATTAAGAGAGCTAATGTTGTATTCTTCTAAATTTTATTATGGACATTTTCAAACACGGGCACATCAGAATAGTACAATGTGCCTTTCACCCAGCTTCAGCAATTTATGGTCAATTTCATCTCAGAGTTGCATTTGAATTCTCTTTCATTCCTTGCAACTATTTTCAATTGTCTAAAACCTTGAGGGAAGGGTTAATAATTAATTGGCACTCTCAGACTTCTAACAAGGAAGATTAAATGACAGTGTACAGGAAAGTAACCTGGGACATAATAAGCTTGTGAAATATATTGGCATTAATGATGATGACAAGCCATCAGCAGTATGGAAAGCAAGTTCTGACCAAGCTGACTTACAATGGAATAATGAGGCTCATCCTCCTCACTTGATTATCAGCTGGATTGTCAAGAGCTTATAACCCTGAGGGTAGTGGAAATTCACTGGGTGAGAAACCCAGGAGAGCTTAGATACTTAGTTAAATTCACCTGCAGGCTTTACCTTTAAACCACGGCAACTCTTTCTCACTTACCTCCAGCCTGAGTCGCTGGGATACCATGCCTATGTCAATGCTGACAAACACTATGCGATTGGACCCATCCGGCTCCGCCATGATGAACGCACGACTGTACAACCTCGTGAGGATGCCCCGTGCATACTGGCCAGTTTTGGCGTAGCCCATCTAAAAAGGAAGAGAGCATCAGACCACCCTTCACTTCTTCTCATTCCCCTGCTACCAGAAGCCAGGCACAAACACACAAGAGACTACGTAGGCAAAGCAAAGCAATCCATGTGACACTGTGGCTCTGAGTGAGACAGGATATGTGTTTTCAAGAGTAAAGCCAACATCACACTCACAAGAAAAGTCTTTACTGTTCTGTGTAGATAGAAGCAAAGCAATGGCCGGGTTGGAAGAAGTTATTCGCTGGCCTGTGGGCAAGGCAGGAGCTGGTGTGACTTGGGAATTGTGTTATAATGCTGGAGACCTTTCAGGGTTTTTCTGTTCTTTGAAACAGGATCTTTTCTCCAGCCTATGTAAGGACTACAGAAGGAAATACTTCCTCAACTATCATCCTACATTTCCAGGAATACCCTGAAAACTGAAGGCCTCTTCACTTTGGTTGTCTGGTGTGTGGCTTTTTTTTTTTTTTTTCCCCTAAAGAAAATGGTTTCTTTAGGACACAGTTATCTTTACTGAGGGTACCTCACCCTGGCTTTTACAATGTTGCCCCTCCCAATGTTGTAGCCCACCAAATACATCAATCTTAAACCCCTTCTCTCACCATGTCACGAAGCGTACCCATAAAAGCTGCACCCAGGTCTTCAGCATGGTTGCTCTGCTGCTTGCCTTATCCCTCATGCAAGTGCTCATTTAAAGTTTACATTCCAGAGCCACTTTTCAGAACAGACAACAAGGAATATTTCCTAGAATCTAAAGATTATTTGGTTGGAGGGGGGAAAAATCCTATCAGGAAATCTCATGCTCTGATTCCCTAGGAAAGGGTAGCTAGAAGTGTGTGTCTAACCTCACCACCAGGAGGTTGCATGCCAGCAGCCCACAGGCCACCCCTGGCCCCGAAACCGGTTTTACTTGCCTAACACAGTGTTGGATCACACCAGATTTCCGGTTTTAACTAGAGTTGCTTACATTCTCCAACAGAGAGATTTAAAACCTCAGATTTTCAATCCAGAAATGTTTTCACTCTCTCTCTCTCTGTGTCTCTCAGTCATGTCCGACTCTTTGTGACCTCATGGACTGTAGCGCGCCAGGCTCCTCTGTCCATGGAATTCTCTTGGCAAGAATACTAGAGTGGGTAGCCATTTCCTTCTCCAGGGTATCTTCCCAACCCAGGGATCGAACCCCAGTCTCCCACATTGCAGGCAGATTCTTAATCTGTCTGAGCCTCTAGGGAAGCCCTGGCTTCTCTTTAAAAAACTGTAAGGTGAGGCAGCCCTAGTTTTACACTCTTACATGGCAATGATCGCTAAAACCACTCAGACTTTCTAGTTGTACCACAGTCCCCACCACTTTCTGTTGCCCCCCACACTTCAGATTTACTAGACATTTATCTTGTATTGGCCTGCTTCAGTCATTTAGGGTACCTGCCCATCCCCTGTAGTATCAGAGTTTGCCCACCCTGCCACTTTCATTCATAAAAAAAGGGCCAGTTGAATTTACAAGGGAGTTGTGCTTAAGTAAAAGGTCCCTCTTCCTTATAGTACAATATTCAAAATGTTAGATAGCAGTGAAGGCAATACAAATGGAGAAGATTAAGACATGACAATTAGGAATAAATGCAGAGTATTAAATAATAAAATCATTTGTTTCACAGTCTCTTCAAGGATCCCATGATTTACCTACCAAATTAATATCTGATACTTGTCCTGTGCAGTCAGCTCGCCCAACACCAATATGGTAGCCACTGAAGTTCTGAAACAGGGTAGGCTCTGGGGTGCTGGGTGTTGGAGATGCCTGGGTAGTTGTGGGGCCCCGGGAGGGTGTTGAGTTTTGAGGGGCTGCAGAGCCCTGGGTAGCTGGAGGGCTCTGGGTAGCTGGAGGGCCCTGGGTGGATGGAAAACCTGAATCAAAAACCAAAATAAGATATTTAAGAAACAACATTTCAACCCACACACTTGGCCTCAGTTAGGACACACAGATTCAGCTTCCTAAGGAAGAATCTCTGTATATTCTCTTACATTCAAGATACACTGTGAGACACATCTCAGGAACTTGGTTTATATCATAATCCCAAGGAGGATCTTTTTCATGGCTCAGAAATGTTTCAGCCTAACAATAAAGGTCTCTGACAAATGTCCTTCAACTTCTCCCTCAGGCTGTTCCTGTTAAACCTGTAGCCCTTCATTCACTCACCTGGCACTTCTACTCCAGCCAAACAAATCAGGCACCAGGGTCCTGGCACACAGTCTATTAAACCCGGCCTCTGGGTTCTAATATTCTCTCCATCCAGAGACCTTACTCCTCTCTGTTTTACCAGTCAATCTCCACTACATTTTACAGGGGTTCATTTCCACCCTACCCAAATCCAGCTCAACTCCTTACCTCCAGAATGTAACCCCAACTGTCTCTACCCTGCTCTAGATGTTTATTCTTAATGCAACCTAGATCTTTTATTCTTAAGGCAACTTAGATTATTGTATACTTGCTAACACAGTCCCACCTTATGTCAACTGTTCTCATATCACCACATAGGTATGCACATTAATATATACACCCTATATTAACAATACACACACCCCCCAATATAAGGGAGGCAAAATGGTATAGAGACTAAAATGGCAGATGTCAGAAACAACTGGGGTTTGAAAATTAACTCTACCTTTACAAGCTGAATAAGTGACTTAATCTATTTTACCCCAACTTTTTTCATCTGTGAAGAAAAGTAACATAACTTTCTCATAACGTGAATCATCTCCTACTTACTAGGGTTTATTGACAATTAATATCTTAATACATAGTCAAAATTTAGAACAATGGCTGACATATAGCCTCATTTTTATTTACACATTTAGACATCTTATATATTTCATTTTGTCTGTTTCTACTCCAGAAAACAGCCAGAGTTGGCCAAAGGAACACATGTCAGTGTTACATGTATTAGTGGTCAGAAAGTACTTAGGCAAGAGATTAACAGCAGACTTCTTCTGAGTTCCAGAATTCTGGAACTCAAGAAAGTTTAGAGATCACATCATTCAATCACCTACATTTTACTTATAAAGAAACTGAAACCCGGAGAAATGATTTAACCAAGTTTCCACAGAAAGCATATGATGAATCAGGTGCCCAATCACACCCTCCAACTCAGAATCAGCTGCTCTTTCATCCACATTTAAGCGCAGTTAGAATCCATACCTTCCCACCCCTAAGCCCAAGTGTTCTACAAAACATCAAGTATTGCAAGGAAGGAAATAGGCACCTTCGCTACTGCCTCACTGATACCAACATAGAAATGTGGTGCAGGCCAACGCCGAATCTAGTCACATAGCCAAGCGGCTTATTTTCCATCTCGGAGTTTCAGATGTCTAAAATGGCACTAAGGCTAGCACCTACCTTTATGGGAGTTTTGTAGGAATTAAATGAGAAATTTACATAGAATGCTTACTATTTTCATCGTAGAAGTTATTGTTTATTAAAGGATTGCTTCCCATCAACCACTATGGTAAGCATTCTATGTAAATTTCTCATTTTATCTGCCTGCAGTGCAGGAGATTTGGGTTTGATCCCTGGATTGGGAGATCCCTTGGAGAAGGAAATGACAACTTACTCCAGTATTCTTGCTTAGAGAATCCCATGGACATGGGAGCCTGGCGGGCTAAAGTCCATGGGGTCGCAAAGAGTCGGACACGACTGAGCAACTAAACACACCTGTACACTAAATGAAAACAGTGGCTAGTATTTTCACTATTACCTCTCTGAGCCTCAGACTCTAGATTCTCTAATTTTGAAACAGAAAAGTAGGTGAAGTCCCATGGATTCTTTCATTTCTAGCAATAAAACTCATTCTGTCCACTGCCAGAAAAGAGGATCTCTGTTTCTCTGGGTTTTCAGGGAATCTAAAATATGAAGACAAATAGAGAACACACTGGAAAAGAGAAGAGGCTGCAAAAGAGAAAACTGAGCTGAACAACACTGCCTCTTTCTCCAGGGGGCCTGAGGACAGCCCTCTCTCCGCCCTCCCCCCTTTTGTTGGAATGCATTTGCTTCATAATGTTGTGTTAGTTCCTACTATACAGCAAAGTGAATCAGCTGTATGTATACATATATCCCCTCTGTTTTGGATTTCCTGCCTATTTAGGTCACCACAGAGCACTGAGTAGAGTTTCCTGTGCTACACAGTAGGTTCTCATTAGTTTCCTATTTTATACACAGCAGTGTTTATATGTCAGTTCCAATCTCTGGAATCTAGCAAAACGATAGAGGCAGCCTGTTTGTAAAGCCCACCCTTTACTTTGGTCAAAGCATTCAATCCCCACCTGTCTTTTGTATTGTTTATTAGTTGTTGTTGTTCAGCCACCAAGTCATGTCTGACTCTTTGCAACCCCATGGACTGCGGCATACGAGGCCTCCCTGTCCCTCACCATCTCCCGAAGTTTGCCCGAGTTCATGTCCATTGCATCAGTGATGCCATCCAGCCATCTCATCCTATGATGCCCTCTTCTCCTCTGCCCTCAATCTTTCCCAGCATCAGGAACTTTTCCAACAAGTTGTCTGTGCGCATCAAATGATCAAAATACTGGCACTTCAGCATCAGTTCTTCCAATGAGTATTTAGGGTTGAATGCCCTTAAGATTGACTGGTTTGATCTCCTTGTTGCCCAAGGAACCCTCAGGAGTCTTCTCCAGCACCACAGTTCAAAGTCATCAATTTTTTGGTGCTCTGCCTTCTTTACAGTCCAGCTTTCACAACCATATGTGACCATTGGTAAGACCAGAGCCTTGACTATACGGACCTTTGTTGGCAGAGTAATGTCTCCGGTTTTCAACACACTGTCTGTCTGTCATAGCTTTCCTGCTGAGAAGCAATTGTCTCAGCAGGAAAATCTCTGCAGGTTTATTAGGTATATAACCTATCAAAGAAGAGGCACCATCAAAGGCCTATGGACCTGATTGCCTGTAAATGTAGCCTAGATAGTTTCCAAAATCTAAATTAGTTTCCAAGGTTAAAAAAAATTGGAAGGGATCTAAACTGCCTCCCCCAGTTTCTAGCTTTCACTGAAAACTCAGGAGAGTTTGAGTCCATGTGACACCATGACAACAGTTGGCACTCAGGAGGGCCTGTGGACCCTTTTCACCAGAAATACACCTGCCCCCACCGTGGGCCATCTCCCCTCCTTTATGGAACTTGATTGACCTTCACAGCATTTGAGTTCAAGATCCCTTCTCTAAAGTTTCACAGACTAATTGACATTCAGCAGGTCTTTCCTTCTCCTTTTGCCCCCCAGGAGAAGATGATGCCAGAAAGAAGGCAAAGAGAAAAAGAAGAGGCTCAGGAGTCACTGGGTCTTGAAGACTCCTAAGCTGTACTTAGATCAATGGAAAAGCGAAACAAATAAGTGCATGTCAGAACACCACACTGGCTATTTGGGAGCAAAGGTAAACGTGATAAAAATTGCTATCATTGCGTAAAGAGCAACTAATGGAAAGGCTGGATGACCATCCCTTGGTGCTTAAGTACACCGTGAACTGCCCTATTATCAGCAGTATCAGTACACTGTTTCTTGCCTTGATATTCCCCACAATGAAGACATTTCCTACTGGCTAGGAACAGCATCTAAGAGTACTCACGATACTTGCCTGTGTGATTTTCAATGGTCCCACTGGTGATAAACAACAGGCTGAGAAGAGCCACCGTGATCCCTGTCGTTATCACAAGGAGGAAAATCAGGAATATTTCGAAGCTGGAAAAGGTGCGTTTGGCCATTTTTTCCGAGGAAAAGAGTCAGAAGGAGACCTGTGAAAGAGACAGGTAAAAGAAAAACAAAATACACAGGTTTCAAGCTGCAAAGGCAAAGATATCTTAGCTCTTTCATAGAACAGATTGTGCCAGGAATGCCGCTAGGTCCACGTCCCATATCTTCCATGTCTTCGTGGAAGACATGACCAATCAATTACAGCACTGTGCGATGAATTCACACGGGGTTTCCAAATGCTTTTCAGCACAGTGCTCATCTTGGGAGCCCCCACCCGTCATCTGGTATTGACGCCAAAGCTAAAACCTATATGTACTCCTAGGATACATCATAGTGCTTTCATTCACGGCAGTGGTGCTCTCTGTATACTGGTCTAGGCTGAAGCATTTCTACCAACAAGGATAACTGATGTACCCACATGGCTTGTACTTGTGAGAAAGCTGGCTGAGGTTAGGGCCGTGCTTCGTGGCCAGTTAAATAACTTGTCAACAAGGAGGTGAAACACCTAACTCTGGCCTTTAAACCTCCTGTCTTAACTTTTGATTTCTACCCGAATAGAGAACAACATGGAAAAGGAGATTGGCATCTCTGATCTAAAGCCAGGCATTTGTGAAATTTCTCTCTTCAGTGATTGGAAGGATCCCACACATTTTGCAAACCCCAAGTCAAAGGATGAGGATAAAGAGAATGCTATTGTGTGCTACAAAAGCAGAAAATGTCCTTACTGATTCATGAAGACATTTTAGGCCTGGAATTCATCACAACTCAGAGGGACTAGAGAAGCTTCATAAATATGTGAATTATGCAGATTCACATAATGCAGCAGGAGAAAGTATAATATGGTTACAAATTGGGTTGTGAGATCTGGTGTCAGAGTTCAAATCTCACGTCTGCCACTTACTAGATGACCCCAGGAAATTATGCCTGACCCTGAGCCTCAGTTTCCCCATCTGGAAATAGGGATGTGACAATGATACTTTTGGTACCTATCGTATAGTTTTTATAAAAATGAGATGACACAGTAATACTTTGTTACAAGGAATGTAGTAAGTGTTCAGAATGTTAGCATTTATCAATTAGGTTCTAAAATAGCAAAGGGTCTGTGCTCCTCACTGGCCTAAGAGAGTTTGTATGAGACTAGTATTCAAGAATCCCAAAACCAAGGTGGGAACTTCAGAATCTATTTTCTTAACCTTAAGGAAGCTTGCGTAGTTGGGTGGGACTGGAGTCCCAAGCCTTGGGTAAGATGGTGCTACCCCCAAGAGCTGTAAATTGGCAACAATCAGCTGTGTTTATTATGGCCCAATTTTTCGTTTCAATTTGACTTAGTCAACAAGAGGAAAGATAGAGGTGACAATTTATTCTGTAAAAATAGAATCTATATTTACAAATATGAATTTTCAGGCTTCCTTTCAAAATATTCCATAATATATGGCAACACTGAGCCAGCATTCCTGTGTGCCAAGAGTTTTGTAAAGCTTATTAGCTGCTGTTCCCTTTCGATGGGGCAGCCCTTCTGCAGCCTGCTACTGTCTGTACCAGTGAGCCTTATCTATATGGTCTTTGTCATCATTTGATTTGGCAACCCTTGGACTAAAGGTTACTAATCGGTCTGACGGCAAACACTTCAGAGGTAGTGCTGAACTGGCAGTGGACGAAGAGCTTGAAACATCTTCTTGTACCTCCTGGTTGTGGGTAGGCATCCCTCACCATTTATCACCACTGCAGTCAGTCTCACCACCACCGGTAGGGACATCTTCAAATTCAGGGCAAAACAACTTTCACTCTCAGCCCTGAGTCAGAAAGTACATCTAAGATGAGCATCTAAAATTTTGATAACTCAAAGAAGTTTGCTAGTCCGTTGCTGTTGTTTTCAGTAGCAGACTTCAGACCTTGTAAACCTAGTTCTTGCTTAAAGCTTTGGTTCCTATGAGCCTTCCTGCTAGCTGAGATAGCACAAAGAAGGCCATTAAAAATGGTCCAGACAGGCAGCTAGACCCCTCAACCCTAAAGCATGTATATGCAGATCACATGTAGAAATGTGGCTACATGGTAAGAGCCTATGTAATAGACATGATATGAAATATGTACATGCCCGTGTGTATACAGATTTTCTTTTCTACCTTTGCTCTGCTGAACTAATTGTCACCACTGACCTTTTACACAAGTCAACAGTGGCACTTGATTTAACATTACAGTTTACTTCTTACGTGGATTACAGTGATATATCTCGTGTATTTCACCACTCTATTTAGTTGCCAAAATTACCACCAACATATTGGGTTGGCCAAAAAGTTCATATAGAAAAACCTGAATGAACTTTTTGGCCAACCCAGTATTACCATTTTTTTTTTTTCAACGCACTATCCTTCGAAAATGATTAAAATCTGAATTTAAACATGAAAGCAAATGCCGTATACCTCTCTTTAAAAGGTAAATGTGCCTTGGAGAGTTGAACCGGTGATTATATTTTAAAGGACTGTTATACTTCCCGTGGTGGTCCTGCGGTAAAAAATCTGCCTGCCAATGCCAGGGGACATGAGTTTGATCCCTGGTCCAGGAAGATCATACATGCTGTGCAGCACCTAAGCGCATGCGCCACACGTGCTCTAGCGTCCATGAGCCGCAACTGCTGAGCCCAAATGCCGCTAGGGCCCGTGCTCTGCAACAAGAAGCTACTGCGATGAGAAGCCGCGCACTGCAACTAGAGAGCATCCCTGCTCACTGCAACTTGAGAAAGCCCACTCACCACAAAAAGTAAAAAAATAAGTAAATTTTTAAAAATAAAGAACTGTACATTTTCAAATACTTCCCACTTACTCTAGCATAATCCTGCAAGGTCAATGGTAGGGCACAATGATACACTAGCATGTCACTTGCCATATCACCCTGAGGTCCCCTACTTTTCAGGACTGCAACGGTAAAAAGTAGTGTTTTGGCAAAAAGGGTTTCCAAAGCTAAGAAAACCGGGTGTAATTAAGATCCCTGAGACAAAATGATTCAAAATCCCTCCCTCCAAAAAAATGCATTCTTACCGACTCAACCACTCAGATGAACTTGTGTGTCCTGGTAAAGCAAATGGTGGCCCAGAATCTCGTCCCCCGTCCCCTGGAACGCTGCTCAGTTGAGACTGCTCAGCACTTTCTGAAACCTACCCAGGAAAGATCTTCACAGTCACGTTCAAGCAAGTTAAGAGTTCTCATTAGCACAGTTTTGTGGGTTTGGTATTTGGAAGAGATTAGTGTATTGATAACAAATGGCTTATTAGCCAATTCTCCCCTGGCACAGCCTGATACTGAGGAACTGAACTGCAGAAGGCCTGCCAGGCTGAAGGTCATTTCAGATTTCAACACAACTCTTCCAGCCCATCAAGGTCTGTGCAATAGCTCTAGCCTGGATCACACACACACACACACACACACACACACACACACACTCACACACACACACACAGAGTACCTGCTTTATTTATTTACCCCTGGTCACTCAGCCAGTTTATCAAGAGGGAATGAAAATGTATGCCGGACCTTAGTGTGGGCTATGGGCTCCACTAGGCAACATTTACAACAATTTCAAGACATTTAATTTTTTTCACATCATTAAATTTTCAAAACATTATGACCTCATTTTTGTAAAATATACAATATTTACAATATTTTGCAAAATATACAATATATATAAAATGTATAATACTTATGTGTGATCATAAAGACTATAAAAAAGTATAGCAAAAAAATATTAAGAAGCAATTATCTGGTGAGAAGATCATGGGTGAGTTTTTTTTCCACTTTTTGGTTCTTGGCATTTTCTATAAGCCATGTAGCTTTTTTTGTAAGTATCTATCTTACCTCATCTCAGAGAATGTATCCTATATAACAGCATGAAGTTAATCAATGGCCCACAAAAGACAGAGACAAGAAACAGACCAAAGTTCTCCTTCTTTCCTGGTAAATCCATGTTGTTCAGGAAGCAATTTGAAGACCACATAGGCTGCTAAGTTCTACACAGAGTTTTAAGAGAGACCAACTCCAAAGTTCTATGGAAACATTAGATTTAAATGCTTTCAGATGGGGCATTTAGTAATGTGTCTTAGCTACCTCTTTGCTACAACAGAGTGGAAAAGGCTAAACTATAGTATTAGATAAGATTTTGTTTCACCTTTTCATGCTTATTTTGTTTGTTGCTTGACACCAAGAATTCTAAGACCAAATCTAGCTAACTTAAAGATAGCTGGGGAAAGAGAAAGAAAAAAATTTACCAGAAAGCATCAAAAGAAGTTCAAAATGAAGGCTCAGGAAGGCCAGAGGGAAGCTCTAAGGATCTATGTGGCAGGAGCTATTGAATCATCTCTTCAGGGCATCGCCATCAAGATGGATCCAGGCCCGCTATGTTAGGTCTTTCGATTGCTCCAGTCTGGATTCAGTACCTAAGAGACAGCATCTGCCTGACTTAGCTCAGATCATATACGTGTCCATATACATACCTCCCCATCCCCATATTCCACTTGGGGGATATTTAACAAGACCACACCCGAAGAGGGAAGGTTAGTTCTCCAAAATACAATCAAGGTAGAACAGAAACAACATATCCACTAGTGACTTGGCATTGGACGTCCTTCCCCCATCCTTCCCTCTTACGGGGGAGGCCCTCTACACTGGCCCTTTGATCTAAAATGTGGTGTCTTCGGGACCTCTCCAGCCATCTTTCTCTCTATAATATGGAGCCATGCCATGATCGTTCCCACTGAGTCTAGCAAGATGATCCACCATGGAGTCAGATAAGATCACTTTAACCAGGGTGTTAGAAGGTAATCATGGCATAATATACCATTTCTCCCATGCAACAGTTGAATGCCCATACCAGAACACTAAGGACGTGGGAATCAAGGAGATTCCAAGCACTGTGACACAGTCAGTGAAGGAAAAATGTTGGGCCAAGGGGATTTGTGGTGTCCAGCAAGACACTGGGCTCCAATAGTCAGCAATAAGACTATCTCCGGGTGAGGGGAAAATGTCATCACTGTGAATATTTTGTACATGTATTTTATTTCTGTCTGAATGGCCACACAGCCATGATCACATAGTAGTTAGTACTCTGCCTTGTGAAT
Organism: Bison bison bison; assembly: GCF_000754665.1. Lineage (NCBI taxonomy): Eukaryota > Metazoa > Chordata > Mammalia > Artiodactyla > Bovidae > Bison > Bison bison. The sequence continues at coordinate 698,864 of NW_011491028.1, read as the reverse complement.
GGCCAGACAAATCCTGTTTGGATAAGGATGGCTATCCTTTTCAATTCATCACCCCAAGACACTCACTTATGTTCTACTCATTTTACAGATGAGGAAACACACAAAGTTTAAAGGGCTTCCAGAACAAGAAAGGATGGTTAAAAGTGAGCATGATTAAATAATAATTATTCTAGGATGTGAATCCAGGTCTCCAGATTCCCAGACAAGACCTCTTGCCTTTCATCAAGTGTCTACCGCACTCCCACCGTGGCCCTGGCATTGCAGCCTCTGGGGATAGATAAAGTCATGTGTTCACTCCTCTTCAGCAGATGACAAAGCTGACCATGCCCTCTGTCTCTTAACATCCTGACACTGAGGGAGACTTTCCCAAGTACCCAACTCCTAAACCATTAACCAATAGTTATTAACACTATGAATTCTCTTAATATTTTACTTATACCTGTGGGGTAGGGGCCTTAAAAGGTTTCCTGCTAATTTCATATGCTCCATGCTAATGGTCACATCCTTTTTCATTCTTTAATTCTTGGAATACTTGAAGAATAACTTACTTTTAAAAAGGAAAGTTATGACCAACCTAGACAGCATATTAAAAGCAGAGATATTACTTTGTTAACAAAGGTCCATCTAGTCAAGGCTATGGTTTTTCCAGTGGTCATGTATGGATATGAGAGTTGGACTGTGAAGAAGGCTGAGCGCCGAAGAATTGATGCTTTTGAATTGTGGTGTTGGAGAAGACTCTTGAGAATCCCTTGGACTTCAAGGAAATCCAACCAGTCCATCCTAAAGGAGATTAGTCCTGGGTGTTCATTGGAAGGACTGATGTTGAAGCTGAAACTCCAATTCTTTGGCCACCTGATGAGAAGAGCTGACTCATATGAACAGCCCTGATGCTGGGAAAGATTGAGGGCAGGAGGAAAAGGGGACGACAGAGGATGAGATGGTTGGATGGCATCACCGACTCAATAGACATGAGTTTGGGTGGACTCCAGGAGTTGGTGATGGACAGGGAGGCCTGGCATGCTGCGGTTCATGGGGTCACAAAGAATTGGACATGACTGAGCGACTGAACTGAACTGAAGTATTTCGTATAACACCCAGATTGTGGTCTCCGTGGAACCTGATTCAAACTGTTTTTCAAAATTATGAGACAATTGGGAAAATGTGAACACTAACTAGCTATTTGGTGATACTAAGGGATTATTATTTAGAATGTTAGTGAGATAATGCTGATGTGATTATATATTCTTTGAAATCTTTATCTTTCAAATACATTCAGTATCAGGTTTTGTTTTTGTTTTGTTTTGCAAAAGGAAACAATACCAAAAGTGCAAAACTCAGATCAATGGGTGGGTGATAGACGGAGAGGACAGATGAGATGACCAGTGGAAGGGAAGTCAGCTGTGCTCTTTAACATGCCGGTGGACAGCAGAGAGGCAGTTTAAAGCCCTGCAGCAGCTACTGTGGCAAACTTCACTCCACACCCTTTCTAGGCCCACCTGTGTGCAGAGGCTGGATCCTCATTTGCCTTGAATGCCAGATGTAGTTTAGGTTTTGCCTTTCAGAGGCACTCGGTGAGACCTTGATTCAGAACTGAGCTACTTGGGGAGAGAGGGCATGGGACATCCGTCTTACTAGTTTATGGCATGGCAGCATGACTCTGAGCTGCTTCCTTATTCCATGACTATGACCAAGACAGCCCATCCCTAACCAGATGAGTTCTGCAGTTTAAGTTGATGGTGGCGGGGGTGGGGAGATGTTCCTAGAAACTCAGGTCTCAATTCTCTGTCTTCAACCTTCACAAAGATTCTGCAAGTGATCTCTCTCCCTTCATAAAGTCCTTTCTTCTTTAGCTAACAGGAGGGGACTCTGTTATCTCCAGTAAAGAATTCATCCAAGCTAAATCTCACAAGAATGAGTATTGGACCTCTTTGGAGAATATGTGCATTGGACACTGTGTACGCCAAACCACCTCTGGGAACACTTTTAAAGTTAAAATTGATGAGCAGTTTGGCACAGTGAACTTTTCATTATGCTAGCAAAGAAATTAATTTTAAGTACACAGGGCTGACATAGTGATACCTTACCACGTTATGGGTTTTACAAAGGACTGAAAAATCCCTTTGAACCCAAAAGCAGTCCCATCATCAGCTGACTGATGTTTTCACTTGTTGCAGCTGAATCTCGACCTCAAACCACAAGGAACAGAAGAGAGAAGAGAGTTCTTACTGTTCCAAACTGGAGAGAATGTTTATTGATTTCCTTATGTACCTGTCATATGTTAAACCTAGAAATACAACTAAGGAATGTCATTCCCTTCAGTTGGGAGCCCAAGTTCTATAAAGGAGGTCCCAGCTCTGACCATAATGGAAGGAAGACTGTGTGTGATAGAGGAGCTCACCATAGCTCTCCTTCCCCTAGGAATTTCCAAACCCATATTTCCAGGCATGTTCCCAGGCTTCTCAGGTGGCACCAGTGGTAAAGAGCCTGGCTGCCAGTGCAGGAGACATAAGAGATGTGGGTTCGATCCCTGGGTTGGGAAGATTCCCCAGAGGAGGAAATGGCAACCCACTTATGTATTCTTGCCTGGAAAACCCCATGCACAGAGGAGCCTGGCAGGCTACAGTCCATGGGGTCATAAAAGAGTCAGACATGACTTAGCTTAGTCAGAAGCAACTTAACATTCACACACATTCCCAGCAATACTGACAGTCCTGCTTTTCTCAGACAAAAGGGTAGACACACTATTCCAAGTCTACAGAGCTCCTCTTCACAAATTTACCCCAATCCTACTTTCAACACAAAGGGCAAAAGATAAACAGAAACATAGGGGGTATGGGAAAGATTGTGATTTGGAATCTGAAGATTGAGGCTTTTTTCTCAGTGATCTTCATCCAAGTTTCATTTTCCTTGTGTGAAAAATAAAGACTAACACAAAAATCACCTGATTAATATAGGTGTTTTCTTTTAAGTTCTTCGCTAACTCTACAGCATGATGCAAATGAGTTATTAAATTGAATGTGGATGCCCAAGTGGGCAGGTTCTGTACCTTTAAAACCTTATAGCACAGTCATTTTCTTGGTGTATTCCTCAAGCTTGGTTCTATAGATCTCCCTATTAGAGTTTGACATACTCAACCTTGGGGAGAAGGAGGTTTTTGCTATTTTTCAAAACTTCCAGAGGATTTTAAAATTTAGATAAAATTGAAATTGCCAAACTTCCCTATTTCTCTACCATTAGATAAACAGTGTGGAGCTATATACCTTGGCAGAGCATTTGGAAATTTTTCTGATGATTTGTCTCTTTCCAAAACCACACATTAGAATCTACTGCCTTTGGCAGTGACAAATTTGACCTGTTTGCCATACAAGATTATGAAGGCCGATTGGAGGAAAGCGGGCTACAGCTGCATTTATCATGATGATTTCAGGGACAAAGGACAATATCTTTGATGTAATTTTTCCTTCCACATAAATCTCAGATGCATAGCATCTCCCACCAGTACTGTGCACTTGTGGGGAAAAGTACCTCACTGTCCTTTTCATTGCTGTTGAGGTTTTGGCTGCACCTCACCACATCTGAGATCTTAGTTCCCCAATTAGGGATCAAACTTGTGCCCCCTGCATTGGGAGTGCAGAGTCTTAATTACTGGACCACCAGAAAAATCCCAACACAATCCTTTGATAGAACTTGGGGGAAAAAAAGGACCAAGTGAAACAGAAAGCAACTTGCTTATCAAAGTCCAATGGGACTCAATACTCTCTAGGGCCTAAAGCACATTGTCAGAACCTCCCTGGTGTCCCAGTGGCTAAGAAGCCCCTGCCAGTGCAGAGAACATAGGTTCGATCCAATGGGAGCTTGACGCTAAAGCACATTGTCAGAACCTCCCTGGTGTCCCAGTGGCTAAGAATCCCCTGCCAGTGCAGAGAACACAGGTTCGATCCCTGGTTGAACTAAAAGTGCCACAGCTACTGAGCCTGTGCCCTCTAGAGCCCGTGCTCTGCAACTAGAGAGCAGCCCTCCACTGCTTTAGAGAAAATCTGCCACCTGAGAAAACCTAAAGAGCAACAAAGAGCCCATGAGCCAAAATGAAGACCCAGCACAACCAAAACTAAATAAAAGTAAAATTTTTTAAAAAGAGAGATAATCAAAATTTTTTTTATTATTATTATTACACTGTCTTTCTTGTATTGAGCAGAACCAGCCTGAGGAGGAAGCTTGCCTGGTGAGAACTACTGTCTCCCCTGCCTAGAGCAAATGTACTCGAACCATTCACAGAGGATTCTATCCCCCCTCCCACCCACCACCCACCCCCGCCTTGGATCAGCCAAAATGCAAAGGGGAAGGAAAGCAGGCCATCCCCATGCTATGGAGCAAATGCATACCAATCTCATGCTCTTTCTTGTTGCAGTCTGTCTGACTTTTTCCCAAGGATAACCCACTTAAGATCTAGGGGAGAGAAGAAAAAGTTCTTACTCATGTGTTCTACCCGGAGTGATAAAATGTCTGCAGGAGAACTTAACATTGTGGGTTCGTCATCGATTTGGGATGGTTATCACTGCAGATGGTGACTGCAGCCATGAAATTAAAAGACGCTTACTCCTTGGAAGGAAAGTTATGACCAACCTAGATAGCATATTCAAAAGCAGAGACATTACTTTGTCAACAAAGGTCCGTCTAGTCAAGGCTATGGTTTTTCCTGTGGTCATGTATGGATGTGAGAGTTGGACTGTGAAGAAGGCTGAGTGCCGAAGAATTGATGCTTTTGAACTGTGGTGTTGGCGAAGACTCTTGAAAGTCCCTTGGACTGCAAGGAGATCCAACCAGTCCATTCTGAAGGAGATCAGCCCTGGGATTTCTTTGGAAGGACT
>NW_011491028.1:693435-693896 GCF_000754665.1 Bison bison bison | reverse complement strand
ACTGGACCACCAGAAAAATCCCAACACAATCCTTTGATAGAACTTGGGGGAAAAAAAGGACCAAGTGAAACAGAAAGCAACTTGCTTATCAAAGTCCAATGGGACTCAATACTCTCTAGGGCCTAAAGCACATTGTCAGAACCTCCCTGGTGTCCCAGTGGCTAAGAAGCCCCTGCCAGTGCAGAGAACACAGGTTCGATCCCTGGTTGAACTAAAAGTCCCACAGCTACTGAGCCTGTGCCCTCTAGAGCCCGTGCTCTGCAACTAGAGAGCAGCCCTCCACTGCTTTAGAGAAAATCTGCCACCTGAGAAAACCTAAAGAGCAACAAAGAGCCCATGAGCCAAAATGAAGACCCAGCATAACCAAAACTAAATAAAAGTAAAATTTTTTAAAAAGAGAGATAATCAAAAATTTTTTTATTATTATTATTACACTGTCTTTCTTGTATTGAGCAGAACCA
>NW_011491028.1:682627-693335 GCF_000754665.1 Bison bison bison | reverse complement strand
TCCCTTGGATTGCAAGGAGATCCAACCAGTCCAGTCTGAAGGAGATCAGCCCTGGGATTTCTTTGGAAGGACTGATGCTAAAGCTGAAACTCCAGTACTTTGGCCACCTCATGCGAAGAGTTGACTCATTGGAAAAGACTGATGCTGGGAGGGATTGGGGGCAGGAGGAGAAGGGGACGCCAGAGGATGAGATGGCTGGATGGCATCACTGACTTGATGGACATGAGTCTCGGTGAACTCCAGGAGTTGGTGACGGACAGGGAGGCCTGGCGTGCTGCGATTCATAGGGTCGCAAAGAGTCGGACATGACTGAGCAACTGCTCTGATCTGATAAGCTTACGTGGCCTCTGAGACAACCAGACTCAAATGGTATGGCCAATGAGTTGAGAGGGGTACCTGTCTGATACTCCCTCCACTGTGTGAAGCCAGAACCAAGCCTCACTGTGAACCAGAAGCTGAGGAAGGGTTTTGATCCTGAGAGGCTGAGATTAGGGTAGCGAGGTCCCACTGGAGGTAAGTGGATTCCCCAAGAATCAAGGAGGTCGGCCTATGAAGTCAGAACCACGCAGGAATCTCAAGCTTGCAGGAGTCAAAGGCAGGATCCATCAGATATGGAGTCAAGACAGGTCCAGGCAGGGATGAAGTCTAAGCTAAAGCAGATGAGACACAAATCCCAAAGGGTGAGCAGTCTTGTGTAAAGACCCAGATCACCTATAGGTAGTGTTTGTGACTCCATTTTGCACATCAGTAGATTAAGGAGATTTGCATGGGTTGGGCTGGCTAATCACACCAACACAAAGGATGACAACTTTCTGAGCTGCTGCCACGTAGAAATTTATTAAAACAGGACAAGGAGGACTTTTTAAAATAATAATAAAAAATAAAATGAAATTAATTTATGGAACTCTTTGTATGTTCCTGACCTCTTCTAAAAACATGGCACAACCTGCCTCATTTAATACTCATACTTTGAGGATGGTATTATTCCTATCCCTAGTTTCCATTTGGATGAAAAGAAAAACAATCATAGAGAAGTTAAATAGCCAAGACTCCTACTGCCGGTAGGAGATGAAGCTGGATTCAAAACCAGATCATCCGTCTTCAGAGCCTTCCAGCTTGACCATCAGCTACACCATGCAATACAAGTCTTTTACTACTAATAGTATTAACATACCCGACCTCCTTAGTGAAAGTGAAAGTGTTAGCCACTCAGTCATGCCTAACTCTTTGCAACCCCATGGACTGCAGCCCACCAGGCTCCTCTGTCCATGGGATTTTCTAGGCAAGAATACTGGCGTAGTTTGCCATTTCCTTCTCCAGAGGATCTTCCCAACCCAGGGATCAAACTCAGACCTTCTGCACTGCAGGAAGATTCTTTACCAATTGAATGACCAGGAAAGACCAACCTCCTTAGGGTAACAATCAAATAATTCCTATAAAGTAGTCAAAAGCACAGAGCTGGGTCTTCCCTGGTGGTCCAGTGGATGGGAATCTGCTTTGCAATTCAGAGGACATGGGTTCGATCCCTGGTTGGGGAGCTAAGATCCCACATGCCACAGAACAACTAAGCCCATGCACCACAGCTAGAGAGTCCATGGGCCAAACAAAAGGTCCCAAGTGCTGCAAGTAACACCCGACCCAGTCAAATAAATATATAAATATTTTTAATAAAACCAAGGCTAATAGGAGGTCAAATATTTAGACTCAGGAATTGTGAGAAGAGGTAAGGATTCTAAAATCATCTAGTCCAACCCCCATGTCATATAGATGAGTTACTTGCCCAAAGTCACTGTCATTGAGACTTTATACTCATCCATATCTGATTCTCCATTCCTCTGCAGACGCACAAGAAGTTCACACTTCCCAGCCCTCTGGCAGTCATTTCATTGGTCAATGGACTGGAGATGGCATTGACGGGTGTCATCTCTGGATTGAAGTATTAATGTGGAGGCATTTGAGACCAAGTGTGAGTTCTCCATGATCTCTCTGCTGTGGTGCAGAGATCATGGTAACTGCAGATCCCCCAGGTTACAAGATCTCCGAGGCACCATTTGGAAGAAATGTACCTCAGAGTCCTCAGACAGAAGTGTGCTTTGCATAAAGAAGGAAATGCCTATGTGTTAAGCAAATAAAGATTTTACCACGGCAAAGACCCCCATCCATCATGATTAACACAGCCACCTGATTAAATTAGCTAATGACACTGACTCCTTATCCAAATTATAAATCTTCTTTTAGAATTTCCTTCAGTCCAATAAATGCCATGAGTCAAATGGTTTTACATCCACATATAGAAAATTGAAATCGAAATCCTATCTCACAATACTCACACAAATTAACTCAAAATAGATGAAAGGTTTACACATAACACCTGAATCTATAAAACTCCTAGAAGAAATATAGGGAAGATCACTGATCTTGGCAATAATTTTTTTGAATATGCCCCCCCCCCAAAAAAGCACAAGCAACAAAAACAAAAATCAATACTACAGCAAATGGAAAAGCTTCCAAACAGCAGATGAGACAATCAACAAAATGAGAAGACAGCCTACAGGAGAAAATATTTGCAAACCATATGTTAGATAAGAAGTTAATATCCAAAATATAAAGAACTCATACAACTCAACAACCAAAAAACAAACAATTCCATTGAAAAATAAGCAGAGGAAATACAAAGATTTTTTTTCCCCAAAGACATCCAAATGATGAAAGGGTATATCAAAGGATGCTCCACATTACATTTTGAAATATATTAAAATTTCTCTAATTTAGAGATCACATTTCATGTACTCTCAACTCTAAGACATGGCTAAAATAGGGAGGAAATATAAAAGGCTCCCAGGTCATAGAAACTTATGAAAGGAAATCCATGCATTTTATACCATAGGAGAGTCTCTTCAGCTCATGCAGGGCTTGGTGATTTTTAATTTACATAAAGTTCTAACCAATCTTTCTCTGTCTTCCAATCACAGATTGTTTCTAGAAGCAGGCACGCAGGTAGCAAAAGCGATAGCTAAAAGAGGGCTCAGATGAAAAATGACTCAGTCTATGACAACAGTCAGTGATCACAGAAACAGCTTGAGTCATTTTTGCTTGATAGTCTGTAAATCAGCAGAAGAATGTGTACCATATTTGAAAACATTTTCCTCCAAGATTTTTTTTTTTAAGTTTGGGGTTTAAAAGAAAGAACTTCATGTTTTAAAGCTATTTAGAAAGTAAAAATGAAGATGGAGACAAAAACAAACAAATCTGTTTCCAAATGCTACAAGGTTTTATTAAGTCGGGATTTGGAGAATTTTTATTTTCTGCATTTTACTTAAACATTTAATTTTTGTGCTATGATCATGTATTATTTTTGTGATACAAAGATAATTTTTTTAAAAGATGAATGCAGGGTATGAAAAAGTCACACTGAGTAACTAATTCAACTAGGTTAAAAAAATGGTGTCAACCCTGCTAATCTACTCTTGGACAAGGACATGCTTGCATGCTTAGTTGTGTCCAACTCTTTGCAGCCCCATGAACTGTAGCCTGTCAGGCTTCTTTGTCCATGGGATTCTTCAGGCAAGAATACTGGTATGGGTTGCATTTCCTCCTCCAAGGGATCTTCCTGAGCCAGGGATCAAACCAGCATCTCCTGTGTCTCCTGTATTGCAGGCGGATTCATTATCCACTGAGCCAATATTAAGTTCAGTTCAGTCGCTCAGTCGTGTCCAACTCTTTGCAACCCCATGGATCAAAGCACGCCAGGCCTCCCTGTCCATCACCAACTCCCGGAGTTTACCCAAACTCGTGTCCATCGAGTTGGTGATGTCATCCAGCTATCTCATCCTCTGTTGTCCCCTTCTCCTCCTGCCCCCAATCCCTCCCAGCATCAGGGTCTTTTCAAACGAGTCAACTCTTCATATCAGGTGGCCAAAGTATTGGAGTTTCAGCTTCAGCATCAGTCCTTCCAAAGAAATCCCAGGACTGATCTCCTTCAGAATGGACTGGTTGGATCTCCTTGCAGTCCAAGGGACTCTCAAGAGTCTTCTCCAACACCACAACTCAAAAGCATCAATTCTTTGGTGCTCAGCTTTCTTCACAGTCTAACTCTCACATCCATACATGACCACAGGAAAAACCATAGCCTTGACTAGACGGACCTTTGTTGGCAAAGTAATGTCTCTGCTTTTGAATATGCTATCTAGGTTGCCATAACTTTCCTTCCAAGGAGTTTAATTTCATGGCTGCAATCAGCCAATCTTAGGCATCATCAAATGAAAAACACCACTGAAAATAGTTTTTTGTGTTCTTTTTCCTTGGAAACGAGGCAGACAGTGCTCACCTTACTCCATCTTGGTTGAGCTCCTAACCAACCAATCCATCAATGATCAGATCATGTGGTACTTTTAGAAAAACTAAGGCATCACTAGTGTAGTCAGGTCTAATGGAACAGAACAGGTTCTACCTACTTATTAATTTCTCTAATTAGTAAACAGGCTGAGCTGCCTCTTCATGCCCAGGTGAGCTAAACCTTGGATTCATCATAAGAGAGCAAAGTTATCCTGAATTTGATAAGGATATTGGTGTTTTCCTAAAAGAACAGGTACCACAATGTGACATAGGGCTCTGACCATTGCCTAACAAATGAGTCCACAGATAAAGATGGGATGGAAGATTCATATTGTTTCCATTCCAGTGTGTCAATTCCCACGTTGGTATACTCAGAAGATTTAATTACTGAGGTTCAGCCTGATCACTGACATATTTGAAGAGATGCCAGGGTAAACAACCGGTCTGTTTATATCAATGCATTCTTGCTGAACATCAATCAGCCTTCGTGAGTTTCTTTTTAAAAGCTGGAATTGTGAATTGGCTGAGGAACTATTTCTTTCAAAAACCAAACCATTGAGCTATAAGCCTTTTAAATAGAATGAGCAGTCAACCAAAAAAAAAAGAAAAAGAGCTTCCAATCTCACCTCACACTGCTGAAAAACTACCTCAAAATATCTTGAAAGAGACAGGCCACCAATAGCAGGTTTATGTAAGCCCTTAACAGCACCATTAAAGGGAGAAAAAACCATCAGAAAATTGGCATGATGTTCCTGACAGTCCTGCCAGCACTGCTGGGACAGGACATCTCTAGCCAAACCACAAGTCCTGCCATAATCAAACTGAATTATGAAACAAAAGAAAACATCTTGCTCCAGTTTAAGCAGGTCATAAGCCAAATTATCCTTGAAAAGTCTTTGCAAGGAGAAAAAACAAACCCAATTTGTAGAGGAGAAAATGAGATGCTAAGCAGTGCTTAAAATCTTGCCCAGGAAGGAGGCTGCCTGCATCATACACGCGTTGAAGGTGGAAGTAAACGAGTGGACGTGTGTATCAGCAACTCTCCCAAGGACTGAGGTGTGCTTTAGCTGACTGAAACTCAAAGACATCTGCAAGATAAGAGTATCATAGCAACACTTGGTGCTGAGGAGAAAACGGGATCAGTGAGGACTGTCACAGTCAGAAAGCGTGTGCCCGTCTGAAGGGCACGAAAGCCCGGTGTTGATGGATCTTCTCATTTTTTAGTGAAAAGTCAGTAGGTAAAGTATAATTGATCTATGACGTTGTGTTACTTTCAGATGTACAGCAAAGTGATTCCATTATACATATACACATGCAAATACATACATATACATATTTCTCAGATTCTTTTAAATCATAGCTTATTACAAGATATTGTATATGGCACCCTATGCTCCAACAGGTCCTTCTTGTTAATCTATTTTATATGTAGTAGTGAGTTTGCTAATCCCAAACTCCTAATTTATCTCTCCCCTCCCTTCCCCTCAGGTAATCATAAATTTGTCTTCTATGTCTGTGAGTTTGTTTCTGTTTTGTTAATATGTTCCTTTGTATCATTTTTTTTAGATTCCACATATGAGGTATCATGTGATATTTGTCTTTCTCTGACTTCACTTAGTATGATAACCATTATGTCCAAAAAGCCAGTGATATCAGTGTTTATCTTAATTTCTTGATTTCAAATGCAGGCAAACAATTCTGAATAAATATTTTATCATTATTTAGGTCAACGCTATGTGTGACAAACTTAACACATGTCAACCATAAGTTGCAACTGCCAATTTAATCCATTGCTTCCTTTATTCAAAATTATTTTCTGAAATAAACTCACAGACATAGAAAACAATAAAAATTAAAATGAAAAAACTAGTGAAAAATAAAAAAATAATGAAAAATTTAAAAAAAAACTAGTCAGATAAGGAAGGGATGTAGAGAGAGGTTGGGGTTACAAGATGTAAGCTTTTATGTATAGAATGGATGAACAAGGTCCTACTATAAAGCACAGAGAACTATATTCAATATTCTATGATAAACTATAATGGAAAAAATATTTTAAAAAAGAATGTATATATATCTAAATCACTTTGCTGTATTGTAGAAATTAATACAAAATTGTAAATGAATTATATTTCAATTTTTAAACATTGATAATAAGGGAAAAAAAAGGATGCTGAAAAATATTTTGGAAGCTAAAAAAACATTTTGGAACCTGGGGTTAGAGATGGACAACCGTTTATAAAGAAAGGTGGAATCCCATTTGGGAGGGAAGCAGAACCAAGGTGGTGCATGGAGGTGGCAGTGGGAATGGAAAGAGGGCATACATTTGAGAAGTACTGGTGAAGCCTGTCACCAGGATTTGACAACTGCTCAGTGTGGGAGGTGAAGGACGGGGAAACCAGACGTCACTTTAATTTTTTTAAGATTGAGAGAATTTGATGCCACTAACCAAAGGAGATGTGGGAAAACAAATTGTTAAAACAGATTCAATTTGAGTACCGGCTATTCAGGCAGGTCTAAAAGCATTAGAGTGAAACCTGAGGTTAATGTTTGTGACTACAACACAGAACAAAAATCTCATGAATATAGCAGTTCTTCCAAGATTCTAGCAAATTGGAATTTAAGAAATGCATATGGGAGAGAAATAGACTTAATTTCCCCTAAAAGTATTACAACCTTGTTCAAGATTTCTGGCAGAATCCAGAAAAGGGGAAAAGGTGAAAAAACATGGTTGCCCAAGAGTGTTGTTTTACTTTTGCATAAGAAACACTGGGAGGAATGACTCCTGTTTTGCCTAATGGACCACAGCTGAGCAAGCTGAAACCTGATGTTTCACATTCCATCTTCCAACCTCTGCTCTGTGTCTGAAGTTCGCACTTAATGAGATACATGAGAGACTCCAGTAAATTATGAAATCTGCTGCTGGCTGAGATAGGTTTTCACGCTACCAAAGTGGGGTCTCATGTTCAGAGGAAAGAGGCTGGAGTTTTAGCCCTTTCCTTGGGGTCACAAAGAGTTGGACATGACTGAACATGCACACACATCAAATTCGCATGGAGAGGATAAATAACTGTGGTTTAGAATACGGGTTTGGTAAGTTCAAATCCCACTACTGCCCTAACGAGAGGAAGTCACTTAACTTCTCTATGCTTCTAGTCTCTCATCTGTAAAATGATGAGAGACTAAACAACAACCACCTTTAAAGGCTGTTGTGAGGATTAATTGAGAAACAAATGGTAGCACTTAAAAATTATTAAATAGGATTGCTTCACAATTACTCTTTTTGGTATAGATACTTTTACCAAGCACTAATGAATAATTCCTCTCATACTTTAGTCTTAACCCATGAGATCTCCTATTTTCTACAACAAAAATTTCCCTTGACTTGGCATGAGTACAGGAGGCTCTTTAAGACCCGTGAATGAATTAATGCCTTCAGTAAAGGGAATTCTCAGAGGCCTCCCCACTCTGAGGTGTCTTTCCTGTATAGGAAGTTAGGCAGACAATTACTTATCCATGAAACAGAATGAAATAATGCCATTTGTAGCAACACGGATGAACCTAAATATTATTATGTTAAGTGAAATAAGCCAGACAAGAGAAAGATAAATATCACATGATGTTGCTTATATGTGAAATCTAAAGAACAAATAAACTTATTTTCAAAACAGAAAGAGACTCAGACAAAGAAAACAAATTTATGGTTACCAAAGCAGAAAGGGCAGGGGATAAATTAGGAGTTTGGGATTAACATATACACTCTACTATGGTTTTTCCAGTGGTCATGTATGAATGTGAGAGTGGGACTGTGAAGAAGGCTGAGCGCCGAAGAACTGATGCTTTTGAACTGTGGTGTTGGAGAAGACTCTTGAGAGTCCCTTGGACTGCAAGGAGATCCAACCAGTCCATTCTGAAGGAGATCAGTCCTGGGATTTCTTTGGAGGGAATGATGCTGAAGCTGAAACTCCAGTACTTTGGCCACCTCATGCGAAGAGTTGACTCATTGGAAAAGACTCTGATGCTGGGAGGGATTGGGGGCAGGAGGAGAAGGGGACGACAGAGGATGAGATGGCTGGATGGCATCACCGACTCAATGGACATGAGTTTGGGTGAACTCCGGGAGTTGGTGATGGACAGGGAGGCCTGGCGTGCTGCGATTCATGGGGTCACAAAGAGTCAGACACGACTGAGCGACTGAACTGAACTGAACTGATATAATATATGTAACCAATAAGGACTTACTGCATAAAACACAGGATACTAATAATCTATGAGGAAAAAGAGTCTGAAGAATATGTGTGTGTGTGTGTGTATGTGTGTGTGTGTAACTGAATCACTGTGCTGTATACCCAAAACTAACACATTGTAAATCAACTATACTTCAATTTTTTTTTTAAAGCACACAACACAAAAACTACTCCTACCATGGCTGATTTCAAGCAACCAAAGGAATGTTAAGTTGGAAGATCTATGCACAATTTGCTCCAGTGAGCCAAAAAAAAAACTTTTTCTTCAATAAATCATTGTCACTACCCACACCACCTCTTAAGCCGCCAAGGATGCATTTCTCATGTATAGTCTCAGATGACACTGCTGTCCTGGAGGACACCTTTTGGAAAAGTTTGGGGAAAATTTCCTCATCTGAATGGGAAATTAGCTGAGAGGCACAGCCAGAAGCATCCTGCACCGCAGGGAGCCTGGGTGTCACAAATCCATCTCTTTAGGGTGACCTCACACATTCATGTCCAGTGACATGGGGTAGTTGTCCTCCTGATTTGGAGTTTTGATCTTGGGAATGGAAAACTGGCCATATCAAAATTCCTATTACAATTTTTTCAGGGATACCCATTGTGCCCTGATGCCTGCCCTGAGAGATGGTCCACGTAAGCTTAGTTCCTCCCATTCCTCTCAATAAGGTATTTGCACTCGATATTTGACGTGTTCTCCATTTTTCTCACCCAGTGTTGACTTGTCCTTGGCTCTTAGCAGAGAACCAGGCACCTCCTTCTCTGATGGGGAAATGGAGAGACTAGCAAAGAACTCACTGCAGAAGAGCTTTGGAATGGTGCCTATTTGGAAGGAGCAGCAGCGAGGAGCTACCCCACGTCCAAGATCAGGGGCGGCAGCCAAGAGGAGCTACCCCACGTCCAAGGTCAGGGGCAGCAGCCAAGAGGAGCTACCCCACGTCCAAGGTCAGGGGCGGCAGCCAAGAGGAGCTACCCCACATCCAAGGTAAGGAGCAGCGACTGTGCTTTGCTGGAGCAGCTGTGAAGAGATACCCCACGTCCAAAGTAAGAGAAACCCAAGTAAGATGGTAGGCACTGAGAGACGGCATCAGAGGGCAGACAGACTGAAACCACAATCACAGACAACTAGCCAATCTGATCACACGGACCACAGCCTTGTCTAACTCAGTGAAACTAAACCATGCTGTGTGGGGCCACCCAAGATGGACGGATCATGGTGGAGAGGTCTGACAGAATGTGGTCCACTGGAGAAGGGAATGGCAAACCACTTCAGCATTCTTGCCTTGAGAACCCTATGAACAGTACGCAAAGGCAAAAAGATAGGACACTGAAGAGGAACTCCCCAGGTCGGGAGGTGCCCAATATGCTACTAGAGATCAGTGGAGAAATAACTCTAGAAAGAATGAAGGGATGGACCCAAAGAAAAATCAACACCCAGCTGTGGATGGCACTGGTGATAGAATCAAGGTTCGATGCTGTAAAGAGGAATATTGCATAGGGATCTAGAATGTTAGGTCCATGAATCAAGGCAAATTGGAAGTGGTCAAACAGAAGATGGCAAGAGTGAACATCAACATTTTACGAATCAGCAAATGAAAGTGGACTGGAATGGGTGAATTTAACTCAGATGACCATTATATCTACTACTGTGGGCAGGAAATGGAGTAGCCATCATAGTCAACAAGAGTCCAAAATGCAGTACTTCAATGCAATCTCAAAAATGACAGAATGATCTCTGTTTGTTTCTAAGGCAAACCATTCAATATCACAGTAAACCAAGTCTATGCCCCAACCATTAATGCTGAAGAAGCTGAACAGTTCTATGAAGACCTACAAGACTTTATAGAACTAACACCCAAAAAAGATGTCCTTTTCATTATAGGGGACTGGAATGCAAAGGTAGGAAGTCAAGAAACACCTGGAGTAACAGGCAAATTTGGCCTTGGAATACGGAATGAAGCAGGGCAAAGGCTAATAGAGTTCTGCCAAGAGAACACACTGGTCATAGAAAACGCCCTCTTCCAACAACACAAGAGAAGACTCTATACATGGACATCACTAGATGGTCAACACTGAAATCAGATTGATTATATTCTTTGCAGCCAAAGATGGAGAAGCTCTATACAGTC
>NW_011491028.1:681973-682527 GCF_000754665.1 Bison bison bison | reverse complement strand
GCTAGTAAAGTAATGCTCAAAATTCTCCAAGCCAGGCTTCAGCAATACATGAACCATGAACTTCCAGATGTTCAAGCTGGTTTTAGAAAAGGCAGAGGAACCAGAGATCAAATTGCCAACATCTGCTGGATCATCAAAAAAGCAAGAGAGTTCCAGAGAAACATCTCTTTCTATTTTATTGACTATGCCAAAGCCTTTGACTCTGTGGATCACAATAAACTGTGGAAAATTATTCAAGAGATGGGAATACCAGACCACCTGACCTGCCTCTTGAGAAACCTGTATACAGGTCAGGAAGCAACAGTTAGAACTGGACATGGAACAACAGAATGGTTCCAAGTAGGAAAAGGAGTACGTCAAGGCTGTATATTGTCCGCCTGCTTATTTAACTTCTATGCAGAGTACATCATGAGAAATGCTGGGCTGGAAGAAGCACAAGCTGGAATCAAGATTGCTGGGAGAAATATCAATAAACTTAGATATGCAGATGACACCACCCTTACGGCAGAAAGTGAAGAACTAAAGAGCCTCTTGATGAAAGTGACAGAGGAGAG
>NW_011491028.1:681067-681873 GCF_000754665.1 Bison bison bison | reverse complement strand
GCCCTCTTCCAACAACACAAGAGAAGACTCTATACATGGACATCACTAGATGGTCAACACTGAAATCAGATTGATTATATTCTTTGCAGCCAAAGATGGAGAAGCTCTATACAATCATCAAAAACAAGACAGGGAGCTGACTGTGGCTCAGATCAAAACTCCTTATTGCCAAATTCAGACTTAAATTGAAGAAAGTGGGGAAAACCACTAGACATTCAGGTATGATCTAAATCAAATCCCTTATGACTATACAGTAGAAGTGAGAAGTAGATTTAAGGGACTAGATCTGATAGACATAATGCCTGATGAATAATGGATGGAGGTCCATGACATTGTACAGGAGACAAGTATTAAGACCATCCCCAAGAAAAAGAAATGCGAAAAAGCAAAATGGCTGTCTGAGAAGCCCTTACAAATATCTGTGAAATGAAGAGAAGCAAAAAGCAAAGGAGAAAAGGAAAGATATACCCATTTGAATGCAGAGTTCCAAAGAATAACAAGGAGAGATAAGAAAGCCTTCCTCAGTGATCAATGCAAAGAAATAAAGGAAAACACAAAATGGGAAAGACTAGAGATCTCTTCAAGAAAATCAGAGATATCAAGGGACATTTCATGCAAAGATGGGCTCAATATAGGACAGAAATGGTATGGATCTAACAGAAGCAGAAGATATTAAGAAGAGGTGGCAAGAATACACAGAACTGTACAAAAGGATCTTAATGACCCAGATAATCACAATGGTGTGATCACTCACACTCACCTAGAGCCAGACATCCTGGAATGTGAAGTCAAGTGGGCCTTAGGTA
>NW_011491028.1:676861-680967 GCF_000754665.1 Bison bison bison | reverse complement strand
AAACTGTGGAAAATTCTGAAAGAGATGGGAATACCAGACCCCCTGCCCTGCCTCTTGAGAAACCTGTATACAGGTCAGGAAGCAACAGTTAGAACTGGACATGGAACAACAGAATGGTTCCAAGTAGGAAAAGGAGTACGTCAAGGCTGTATATTGTCCGCCTGCTTATTTAACTTCTATGCAGAGTACATCATGAGAAATGCTGGGCTGGAAGAAGCACAAGCTGGAATCAAGATTGCTGGGAGAAATATCAATAAACTTAGATATGCAGATGACACCACCCTTACGGCAGAAAGTGAAGAACTAAAGAGCCTCTTGATGAAAGTGACAGAGGAGAGTGGAAAAGTTGGCTTGAAGCTCAACATTCAGAAAACTAAGATCATGGCATCCAGTCCCATCACTTCATGGCAAATAGATGTGAAAACAGTGGCTGACTTTATTTTGGGGAGCTCCAAAAGCACTGCAGATGGTGATTGCAGCCATGAAATTAAAAGACGCTTACTCCTTGGAAGGAAAGCTATGACCAATATAGACAGCATATTAAAAAGCATATTACTTTGCCAACAAAGGTCCGTCTAGTCAAGGTTAAGGTTTTTCCAGTAGTCATGTATGGATGTGAAAGTTGGACTATAAAGAAAGCTGAATGCCGAAGAACCAATGCTTTTGAACTGTGGTGTTGGAGAAGACTCTTGAGAGTCCCATGGACTACAAGGAGATCCAACCAGTCCATCCTAAAGGAGATCAGTCTGGGTGTTCATTGGAAGGACTGAAGTTGAAGCTGAAACTCCAATACTTTGGCCACCTGATGTGAAGAGCTGACTCATTTGAAAAGACCCCGATGCTGGGAAAGATTGAGGGCAGGAGAAAAGGGGACAATGGAGGATGAGATGGTTGGATGGCATCACCGACTCAATGGACATGGGTTTGGGTAGATTCCGGCAGTTGGTGATGGACAGGGAGGCCTGGCGTGCTGCGATTCATGGGGTCACAAAGAGTCGGACACGACTGAGTGACTGAACTGAACTTGGAGCTTGCTCTTGACATCTCTGCTTTAACCAATGGGGCTCAGTCTTCTGGTATGCCTTCACAGCACAACTGTTTCCTTTTGGCAAAGATGACTGGGTGGGGGGCATGCCTTTCCTCATCTTCCTGCCGAGAACCTACTTCACAGCATGTGGGAGCTGTACACAGAGAAAATGTTGATATTGCTGTGAAAGCTGCAGAGTGCTGGAAAGGCATTAATTATCCTAACAGTGATCCCCCAGATGGAGTCAAGGGCTTAATGTATTTCTTCCTCTTAAACTTTATACACTCTTCTATTCAGGAACTTACTATTTAATGAGCATATGTCAATTTGGTGTTCGAGTCCCATTCTGTTCTTCCCTCTATCACTTGTACCATCCTAGAGTTTCACACACAGAGCCCTAGGTTTACCAATGATGCAACTGAGGCTCAAGGAAGTTCAAAGAGCTAGTAAGTTGCAGATACAGGATGTGAATTCACACCTTTGGATTCCAGTTGCAGCTGCCACATCACCCTGACACAGGAGAGGTGATCAATAACATGCCTGATAAACCCTCCTCTTCTTCAGCCCTTGCCTGATGAAAATTTTGCTCTACCATTCACACTCTATCTTCAAATCACCAGGCAACTACTAAATACAGAAATCAATCAATCAGCTGGTTCATAGAGGAAATGATATGGGGGCTGAGTGATGGAAATGGCAGGATCCTGAAGCTGGGGTTGGGGGTAAGTAAAGATGCAGGAGGCACAAAACAAGGAGACTTTGGGGCTCTCTGAGGGCAGAGGCACTTGCTGTCAGGCAGGCATATCACACCTCAAGGATAATACAGACAAGTGGTCTTCAAAAGCTTTGGCTCCTGAAACCCCTAAAAGAAATTTCTACTTCCTTGTGTATTTTTTTTATTAATTTATATTTTAATTGAAGGATAATTGCTTTACAGAATTTTGTTGTTTTCTGTCAAACCTCAACATGAATCAGCTATAGGTATACACATGTTCCCTTCCCTCTTTAACCTCCCTCGCCATCCCACCCCTCTAGGTTGATACAGAGTCCCTGTTGAGTTCCCTGAGACATACAGCAATTCCCACTGGCTATCTATTTTACATTTATGGCAATGTAAGTGTCCATGTTACTCTCTTCATACATCTCACCCTCTCCTCCCCTCTCCCCATGACCATAAGTCTGTTCTTTATGTCTGTTTCTCCATTGCTTCCCTGAAAATAAACAAAAATATGGAATGCTTCACAAATTTGAGTATCATCCTTGTGTAGGGGCCATGTTAATCTCTGTATTATTCCAATTTTAGTATATGTGCTGCCAAGGCGAGCACTCTCGTGTGTTTCAAAAGAGGACATCTAAAGCTCTTACATGCTGAAATACTTATAAAAATTGTATTTTCTAAATTCCTGTATACTGTACACATATATCAAATTTATTTTGGCCAAACATAAGCAGAAGAATCTGTATGTTAGATTTACCAAAAAATATCCACAGACCTTAGTCAAACCCATTTTTATCAAATTGGGCTGCCAAATAGTAACCAGAATTACTATTAGAAACTATCAGACTTCAGTTTCAATTTCAATAGACATATTCATATATACACTTCAACTATGTGATAACCTTCTCACTCCTTCACTGAAACTCTGAGACAAGACACAGTACTTGGCACGAGTTTGAAACCTAGAGAAACAAGATGCGGTCTGTTTCCGCTTGCTTTGGGCTTACCAGTCTCCCTCTCTGCAACAATCTGCTCTGAAATCATCTCTGGGGTGATGTCCAGGAGATTTCTATATGTCTTGAAACCAGAGTGAGACTATATGTCCGGAGTGAGACTATATGCCCGGAGTGAGGCTCCAGATGAGTAGACGTTTGCCTTTACTTTCTGAAGCAGAACTTATATGGGTCCTCCAGCCAAAAAAGTTCTTGGAAAACAGTTCAAATGCAAGTTGAGAATCTGGGAGTTGATCCCCTTCAATGCTAACTATGCCCAGCAGCCCCTTAAATCTTTAGGTACCTTCACCTGCACCGCTGTGAACGATGCCTTCTAGACTCTGCTCTCACATCCCAAATTTCCCTCTTTCATAACTCAGGATTCTCAAACCGGCCCCCTGGCCACTACTGCAGTGCCCATCTAGATTTCTCTCTCTAACCCTCTGCCTTCAGAACCTAGGCTTCAAATTCCTGATTCTCACCACCTTTCCTTCATTCTGGAAAAACGCCTTTACTTCAGGAAGAGAGATTTTAAAGAAGCACTAAACTGATTTGTATGAAGGTATTAAGGACTGAGACAGCTCACCTAAATCTTAAAGTATTGTTTGCATTTTTCAAAGAAAAACTTGTTTACCAGAAGGAGTCTCCCATGGGCTGGAAATTCAGGTGAATATATGAGAAGCTGTGGGCACTGGGGGCTTCCCTCATAGCTCAGTTGGTAAAAAAAATCCACCTGCAACGCGGGAGACCTGGGTTTGATCCCTGGGTTGGGAAGATCCCCTGGAGAAGGGAAAGGCTACCCACTTCAGTGGGCACTGGGGAGGAAATATTCTAGGTTAATTCCAGGATGATTAACGACCAGTTTTGATCACTGTGCTGAGAAGCAGTAACTTGTTAAGTAGGGTCTGAGCCTGACAAGGGCTTCCCTGGTGGCTCAGTGGTAAAGAATCCTCCTGACAATGCAGGAGACACAGGTTCAATCTCTGGGTCAGGAAGATCCCCTGGAGAATGAAATAGCAACCCACTCCAGTATTCTTGCCTGGGAAATCCCATGGACAGAGGAGCCTGGTGGGATACAGTCCATGGCTTTCAAAAGAGTCAGGTATGACTTAGTGACTAAACAATAAACTCGACAAGTAGCAACCCCCCCCCGGAGAAGGCAATGGCACCCCACTCCAGTACTCTTGCCTGGAAAATCCCATGGACGGAGGAGCCTGGTGGGCTTCAGTCCATGGGGTCCCGAAGAGTTGGACATGACTGAGCGACTTCACTTTCACTTTTCACTTTCATGCATTGGAGAAGGAAATGGCAACCCACTCCAGTGTTCTTGCCTGGAGAATCCCAGGGACGGCAGAGCCTGGTGGGCTGC
>NW_011491028.1:665842-676761 GCF_000754665.1 Bison bison bison | reverse complement strand
GGGGTCGCACAGAGTCGGACACGACTGAAGTGGCTTAGCAGCAGCAGCAGCAGCAGCAGCAACCCCTCCCCCCAGCCCTGCCACCATTTTAAATCTTGCAGGTACTAACTGGTGAAAAGGTCATCAGTGTCAGCTGATCGATGTTGCTGCAGAGTCAGAATGGAGATACAATGAGATGCAGACAAACTTAAGTCCCTGTATCCCTGGAAATTCCATCAAATCCAAGTTTTGGGAGTAGTTCTAGTCCACTCTAAATCTGAGTTGTTCTAAAATCAACAGAATAGAGAAAGTCACTAAAAGTGTTGGGAAAGCCCAGGAGATTCAGATGAGGGGATTCATTTAAAAAAAGAACTGCGATTCTAAAGGTTATTTCAGGTCATGCTGCACACACCTGAGATGAAAGTCAGGCTGTAAGAAAGATAAATACCACATTCAAATGCGACTGGTCTCACTCAGGCATTTGGTAAATTTGGAGAAGTTTGTTCTTTAAGCTTAAGAATATGAACCTTGCTTTCCAAAATGAGGTAGGAAAGTGGATTTCTGCCACTTGGCTTCATCCATTCAGCAAATAATTCTGCAAACTCAATCCATATCTCTGAATGTAGATATGATCATTCACTGAAAGAATTGCCAAAATGATACCTTTTGAATTCTACTATAACCATGACATTCAAATGACCTGACCACACAGCACCAGAATTCATATAAAAATTAAAGAAACTCAGCCACTGCAATCAGAAACATAATGAGTATTAAGAATCTGTTTCCCTTCCCCTCTATTATTTCATTACAAATAGCAGCTAATAAACAGCTGTTCCTTTTCAGTGTGCAAGGGTTCTTGTTTGCAAACATGAAAAACCACTGCTTTGTTCTCACGGGAGAAAACAAAACACTATCAATCAAAGCAAAGCTACGTACGTACCTAGACCCACTGCGGCAGCTGCTTGTTCAGAACCGCGTGTCACTGCTCCCTCAAGCCCGAGTGCCAGGACGCTTCTGAATCCTCGGCCCCTGCTCTTCTGAGTCAGGCTGCAGGCTAATGCTCCGAGGCTGAATGCTCTACCCCAGCAAGCCAAGGCTCGCCAACCAACTTAACTACTTACGTGCTGACTCACGCACGGGGCAGGGCGCACCCCAGCCGAGCCTGCTTACGGACTGAAGTCCTGCACCATCCTTGAAAGGTCACACCTGGAGCTCATCTCATCTTTTTGCATCCTGCATAGTCGGGGAAGGATCATTCATTGTCTCACACTGAACTGCTCCTTCCATTTGATTTGGAAAATACTAAATTTTTCCCCCACCACACCCACCACACAACACTAAGAGAAGACTTTGCAGGACAAATCAGCACAGAGATGTAAGTTAGGACCTTGTTAGATGAATGATTTCAGCTTGGCATCCCTGGTGGCTCAGACGGTAAAGTATCCGCCTGCAATGCTGGAGACCTAGGGTTTGATCCCTGGGACGAGAAGATCCCCTGGAGAAAGGAATGGCAACCCACTCCACTATTCTTGCCTGGAAAATCCTATGAACAGAAAAGCCTGGTGGGCTAGAGTCCATGGGGTTGCAAAGAGTCGGACATGACTAGGCAACCAACACTTTGGGCAAGGAGATGCCCCTTCTTTTCTAGAAAGCTCGTGACCAGAGAAACTTGATTATACATAGTCACCTTGGTAATTTGGAGAAGCATCTACTGGGACAGTGTTTACATTTTCCCTGATGTCTTTCCCAGGCTAAACCAAACATCAGTTTCCCACAAGTGTCTTTGTTTTCATCACATGGTTACTAGGATCCCTAGTGAAAATGTTGTTCATTCTTCTAACCCCTTGGGGCCCAGATCAGCAGGTATCGAAGGCAGGGAAAAGAGAGCAAAGCAAAGATTTCTAAGGCTTGATTAAGTCTTTGAAGTCCATTTCATTCCACCCAGGTCACACACAGAAGGCACAGAAGGTTAGAATTCCTAAAGAAAACCCATACTGCTTTTCCAGTTATTGGTGGGCCCCTTGAATTAGAAGCTTTCGGGGCAAAAACTTGCTCCCAGCCTAGGTCAAGTTCTTGTTTTTCTTCAGGCTCTAGCTGAGTCTAGCCTAGGATTCACATGGAGAGGAAGTTGAGGAGAGAGGAGTGTACAGGGATGGGCATTTGTTTGGAAATGATTATTGCAGGCAGGCAGGAAACAGACATCCAATTGTGTGGGGACTTAGTGCAAGAGTTCCCTCTTCTTCCCCCTTTGACTGTAGCTGCAGAGTTGCCAGCTCAGGTTCATCAGCTACTAATTGGGCTCCAAAGCTCTAGGGCCTCCTTTGCATAAAGTTGCATCTACCTGGGGGCCTGTAAGCTCCAGCAAAGGTAGTACAAATCCATCTGTGCACAGAACACAGCCTGTAAACTGACTGTGTAATAATGGTGATATTGTAGCAATAGGAACAGCTACTATGTTAAATGCTTCCTGTCTGCCAGCCAATGAACTAAATGCTTTACCTACGTTCTGTAGCAAGAACTCAGTAGTTCTTGTTACAGAATCTGTGTTCCTCTCTTCTTCTTCGCCTCCCCTGCCATCAGGAATAACCATGCAACTCGAAGTCTGACCAATGGAAAGTGAGCAGAAGTAGTATGTACCAATTTCATTTTTAACCTATAAAATCTTCCTGTGTGTGATCTTCTGGGCTCCAGGCAAAGATTTGGAGGGAGATACTGCTAGTGACCTTGGGGTTATGGAAAGAAGAAAGTGAAAAGCCTCCATCAGCCTGAATGACCACATAGAGAGAGTGGCTAACCTTTGTAATGACAGGCATACTTCATTTTATTGCTTCACTATACTGTGCTTTGCAGCTGTTGCAGTTTTCATAAATGGAAGATTTGTGAGGACCGTGAAAGGATCAAGTCTAAAGGAGCCATTTTTTTCCAACAGCATTTGCTCACTTACTGTCTCAGTGTCACATTTTGGTCATTCTCATGATATTGCAAACTTTTTCATTATGATCAGTTGTCATGGTGATTTGTGATCAGTGAGTTATCTTTGAAGTTACTATTACAAAAAAAAATCACAACTTTCTATAGGTTCAGATGATGGTTAGCAATTTTTAGCAATAAATTACTTTTAATCAAGGTATATATATTGTTATTTTAGACATAATGTTGCACACTTCATAGACTACAGTATTATATAAACATAAATTTTATGTGCACCAGGAAACCAAAGATTTCATGTGGCTCTGCATGGTGCTGCAGTATTTGCTTTATTGAAGAGGTCTAAAACTGAACCCACAATGTCTCTGAGGTATGCCTGTGTTTTTAAATATGAGGGAAAAAATTGGATGCCAACCTAAAAATGCATGTTTCTGAATTCTTTTAGAGATATGTAAGCAGAACACTTTAAAGACCACTTGTCTACAGAACAAAGACTAGACCCATTAGCCAGGTATTCAGACTCACCCAGTCCAAGCCCTTTCCTTTATTTTTGATATTTCTCCTGCTCAGTCTCCCACTCTGGGCACATGGATTCTCTTTACGGTTCCTAAATGCACCTGTCATACCCTACCCCTGCTCAAACTTTTACCCTCACCCAGAACACTTTCCCAACTACTCCTCACCTAACTGAATCATACTTTGCTGAAGCAGTTTGAAAACGTGGTTGCAAATCCTCTGACATGCCATCCATAGAAAAGTGGGGATCTATGTCATCTTCCCTTGAGTCTGGAGGGCCAGTGACTGCTTATGTCTGACAATAGAGACTGTAGAAGTGAAGCCACGTGACTTCTGAGGCCAGGTTGTAAAAAGGCATGCAGCATCCACGTTTCCTAGAACACTAGCTCTTGGAAATATTAACAAAATTCAACTGAGTACAATGTAAAGATCTTACTAGGTTTCATTTAGTCATTCATGAATCAGGGAGCATGGAGATTTTGCTCCAGATCAGAAAGTCATCACAGACTTTGGAACAGTGCAGCTGCATGATCTGGCTTTTAGAAAGCTTACTCTAGTATCCATCACCTGGATTCTATGTCAAAGCACACACAATGCACAGGTTTTAATGTGGAGCCTTTTGCAATACCCAAGCAAGAGCCTTAGACTAGAACGCTAGAAGAGGAGATAATGTTAAGTGGTTATCACATGGATGTGTTTTGAAGGCAGAGTCAGCAGGGTCTCCTGTTGGGATTCATAAACGACAGAGAAAATAAGAGTCAAGAATGATTCCAAAGATTTCTAGAACTGGTAGAATGGAGTTGACTTCTGCTGAGATGGGGAAGAATATGAGAGAAGTAGGTTTGGTTGAAGAGAATCAAGCACTGGGTATCTGTAAAAATAATTCTGGAGGGATTCTTTAGCTCAAGACCTTACGAAAATGACCAGCAGAGGCTAGTCAGAAATGATGTAATATCTGCAAAGATAATGAGAGCAAAACTCTGTCCCAGAAGGTAATAGGATTCTATGTGGTACAAGGTGGACATTTTTGATAGCTATGAATTGGTTTTGATGTGAATTAGAAATATAAATTATAGAGTGAATTAGAAATAGAAATTATAGAGTCAGGCTAAAGCAATTTTTAAAGGAATTTATTGCAAGAAAGGTATTAATTAATAGTACATGATAAACAGTTATGGGGAAAAATCATATCAACTATTCACTAATGGATGAACTTTGGGACAAACTGGTATATAATTTAATATCCAATTAATTTAAGTATCTTTAAAGGTCAGTCTCTGAGAAGCCTTGACCATTGAATCTGTTCTGTTCCATCCAAATTCTTACTCATTTACTGTTGACTAATTGTCTTCGGTAATTTTCCCCCAAACATAATTTTTTTTCACATGAGATTAGTGCAGGAGGGGTGTGTTCTATATCGAAGGCCAAATATAGCATTTGTAGATAATTCTCATTCGGAAGTGAAGTGAAGTCGCTCAGTTGTGTCCAGCTCTTTGTGACCCCATGGACTGTAGCCTACCAGGCTCCTCCGTCCATGGGATTTTCCAGGCAAGAATACTGGAGTGGGGTGCCATTTCCTTCTCCATCTCATTCAGAGATTATATGCAATTATTCAAAGTACACTCTAATTGCCGTTCTTGTAGTTCATTTCTGGAAAAGAAGATGCTTTGCTTCCTAAGTCCCGCCTTAACCCCCATCCTCACATCCCAGCAAAAGTCCTCACCTGAGTCTGTTGGCAGCTCCTGTGGCCCCATGATCTTCAGTGCTTTCAGTTCAGTTCTGTTCAGTTGCTCAGTCCTGTCTGACTCTTTGCGACCCCACAGATTGCAGCACACCAGGCCTCCCTGTCCATCACCAACTCCCGGAGTTTACCCAAACTCATGTCCATCGAGTCAGTGATGCCATCCAACCATCTCATCCTCTGTCGTCCCCTTCTCCTCCCAACTTTAATCTTTCCCAGCATCAGGGTCTTTTCCAATGAGTCAGTTCTTTGCATCAGGTGGCCAAAATATTGGAGTTTTAGCTTCAACATCAGTCCTTCCAATGAACACTCAGGACTGATCTCCTTTAGGATGGACTGGTTGGATTTCCTTGCAGTCCAAGGGACTTTCAAAAGTGCTTTAGCTAACAGCATTTCCTGGGAAGAATTCCTTCCTGCTTAGGGTAGGAACTGGAAAGAAGTTATCCCACAAATCCCAGAATATGACCCTACTACTGCACCCCCTAAATACACATAAGTTCTTCACCCTCAATCCTCAAAGCAACCCCTGTGAAGTAGCTACTATTAATCTACCCAACTCACAATGAACACCCAAAGCTCAAGTACTGGCACAACCAAAGTCACATGGCTGGTGAGTGACACAACTCGTTTTCTGCCCCCTACTTTTTCACTGTTCAGTGGAGACAGCAAGCACTTTGCTGGGTCCCTTTCTCATAGTTTTGCCTCCTTCTCAATTCCCCTCACCCGGCACCCAGGACATCTTGGGGGATATTTTCAGGGATTACTATTTTAGCTAACGATAAAGCTTTTGCCTTGCTGAATAAAGCATACAAACGGAGAGGAATATGGAGAGAGAATACAGAAGAGAAACCTGTGCCAGTAGGGGGGCTGCAAGAGGAGGTTTGGGGGAGAGAGAAGCCGGGAGAGAGCTGGAGGAGGAGTGAGGGGTTTCTAATGCGGCTGTCGGTTTCATCTTTGTGGAGCACTGGTATAATTTCTTCTTCCTGAAATGTTTGGTAGAATTCACCAGCAAACTCCATGGGGCTTCCAATTTAATTTTTTCACATCTAATTCTGATGGTGTGTGATACAGCCCTATTTCCTCAAGGCCCGTGATACGGGTAATGCTGCTGCTCCATCTGGTGACCAGCTACGCAGGTATGCTCAGTTTGTGAAAGTTAATCTGTGTATACTTTTCTGTGTATCTGGAATACTTTGGTAGATTTTCTAAAAATAGTTGCACTCTGTTCAATTTTTTTAAGTATCTCTGGTTCAAACTGACTTAATAAGGAACATTGTTAACCCACATAACAAGTCCAAGGAAGGCAGCCCCAGAGTTGGTTACTTAAGCATCTAATAAAATCATTAAGGACCCAGTTCCTCAATGATACTAAGTCAGTTATGCCCTCAGAACTTCTAGGCATTATATCTAGACTCAACCTTGCCAACGTGAAGTGGGTATTTTCAATGTTGGGTCCCTTTTTAAGAGCAAGAAAAATTTCCTAAAAGTATAATAGGTCTGCTAATTTTTTACAGAATCAAACACACCCTGACCCAACAATTCCACACCTGGCTATTTACCTATGAGAAAAAAAAAAAAAAACATATATACACATGGGCATACCTCAGAGATCTTGCAGGTTTAATTCCAAACCATTGCAATAACACAAGTCACATGAATTTCCCAATGCTTATAAAAGTTATGCTCACACTATCCTATATTAAGGGTACAATAATAGTATTATGTCTAAAAAATGCATATGCCAGGATGCAAAAATACTTTCTTGATAAAAAATACCAACTGTCATCTGAGCCTTTCTGGTGGAGGGTTTGAAATATTGCAAAAATTACCAAAATGTCAGACAAATGCATGAAGTAAGCAAAAGCTGTTAGAAAAATGGTGCTAATACTTGATCAATGCAGGGTTGCCACAAACCTTCAATTTGTAAAAATGAAGTATCTCTGAAGCACAATAAAGCAAAGTGCAACAAAATGAGGTATGTCTATATATACAAGCATATACGTATACACATGCACACACAGAAAACGTATACAAGACTGTTCTGACCTGCCTGATTTATAACATCCAAAATTTGGAAACAGTCTAGATATCAATCTATAGAAGAGTGGATAAACCAACTGTGATATATTTATTCAATGAAATACTAATAAAAAATAAATTATCAGTACACATGACAACATGAATAAATCTAAAAATATTATGCAGAGTGAAATAAGCGAGACACAGAGTGCTTACACAGTACATGGTAGGGACAAAAAAATCAATGGTGGAAAAAAAGGATACATGCCTCTGGAGTGAGAGGGAGAAAGACTGGCCAGGGTTGACTGGGAAGGCAAAGAGCTCTCCAGGGAGATACTAATGTTCAAGGTCCCAACAGGTGTTTGAGTTGCATTTGTCAACTTGGTAAATATGCACTTAAGATTTGTGTATTTCTTCAGTTATAAGTTTTACCTTGAAAAAAACTGAACAAAATTTGAATTTTGATTAATGAATGCCAAAGTATTTAGGCAGCAGTAAACTGACATCAGCAACTGACTTTCAGATGAATTTGTAAAGATAAGAATAACTGACAGATAAACAGACAAATGGATCGGTATGTGTTACAGCAAGTTAAAAAAAAATTAAGGTAGAAGCTGGGTGGTGCCTCCAGGGGTTCTCAAGGTGAAATTCTTCTCAATTTAGTGCACACTTATGTTTTCTCATAATAAAACATTGGCAAGGAATGAGTTTACAAAAAAAAGGATTTCAACGCCAGATAAATTTGGAAAATATTAGTTAATGAAATTTAAGTAGATTTCTTTAAAGGGAAGATTTATTAGAGTCTTAAATACACTGATATGAATGCTGAATTTATATACATGTGTGTGTGTGCCCGTGTGTATTTTCTAACTTAGATTTTCTCCAACATTGAAACCAAACTGCAAGGGAAGGGAGAACTGGGAAGCAGAGAATGCTGTGCTCTCTGGTCCCCAATGGCCCCTTGCCCTCCAGGGACCACCACCCAATGCCTCTCGTCCCCAAGGCCTCAGCCCCAATTCCACCAGCTCATTTGCCTTCAGTCCTGGGCATATGATACAAGCTGCTCTAAATCAGAACAGAAACCAGCAGGTCTTTCTAGTGAGCTTGGCTGCCTTTCCTGCTCTGACCTCCTTTCAGCAAAAGGAAGATTGCCATCCATTCCTCATCATTTTTGTCAAATGAAAAAGACCTGGATTCAGACTCCTTTCATTCTCAAGAAGGAAATGGATTTCCTAGGGTCCAAGCAAATTTGTTGTCATTACTGATTTTAATTGGTACTTAAGCTCTGAACATCTTGAGAAATTAAGCCAGTTTTGATGGCCCAGATCTACGGGAAGCCAAATTGTCACAGTTCTCCATACTCACCATGTGTTAAAGTGACATTTCTGCTACCTTCCAATTTTGGTGACTTTGTTTGAATTCGGACTTGTGTGGAGGTTATATGTGCTGAATGCACTGACATTTTCTCTCCTGAAGAATCGTATCACCACCCCACACCCCCAACAACAACTTCTGCTGTGTGTTGGGTGCAATTCGTGCAGAGGATTGTACAAGAACAAGACCTTCTGGCTCTATTCCTGGCTTCAATTCCTCTGCCTCCAGCAGCAGCTTCCCTCAGGGCTCAGGAAACAGGAGCCCCAGGGGAAATCTCCCCAGGGCTCTGAGTGTCCACTGCAAGCTGAGTGAACAGGAACATGAGCTCTGTGGAATCATCCGGTGTCAGCTCACGAGCTCAGGAATGCGCTCCAGAATCCAGAACCAGCAATGCTTCCAAAGCACATATGTGCCAGGGGCACTAATTGGACACAATTCCTTTCAAGCCATTTGCTTTTACATGTTCATCCCTGGAGCCCGTGAAGAAACAGAGCTAGCAACCACCTGCAGATTCATCTGCCCGCCTCTGGTAGGGAGCCTGCAAGGGTCATTGAAACAGTGTGTAATGTTGCCTGCTGTAAAAAGGAAGTTTATGCCGCAAATACTCTTGTCTTCTCACTTCTTACCCCTGTCAGGGGCCTCAGTTGCAGCCAAACACCAGCCAGAGGTCAAAAGTCTCTCGGCCAATAAGGTGTATAATGAATACATTATCAAGCGTGGCAGTGATTTGACTGTGGCCTCTTAAAGCCAAAAAGGAAAAAAAAAAAAAGGAAACAGACAAAACCCCTAAAGGCCAATGATTTCAGAGACAACTCCAAAACAAACATTTTAAGTCAGATCATGCATTTTCCAAAATGACTTTTTCCCCACTTAAACCACCATCCTAAAGTATCAGGAAGTTTTTGCTACACATCCCAGTGGGAAACCCAATACTTGTCTTTCCACGGTCACAGGCTCTTCATTACATAAAAGAGAATGCATAAAAGACAGACTGCTTTGGCTGAAACCATCTTTTCCTCTCCTCTTTCAGGCTGATAAATAGTATTAGCAGAAAACAACTCAGACAAATACAGTTCTTTCATGTGACAGCACAGAGCTAGCCTAGTGAGCAGACTCTTAAGTGCCAACAAATCAAGGTAGCCCACCCATTTTTTCTTCATTGCTGCCCTGGCTCATCCACAAAGTGTTGTTGCCATGTGTTCCGGGAAATAAACTCACTCAGAAGGACAATGCAGAGAGTGGAGGGCAGTTCATTACACTGGTGGGCCCAAGGCAGAGTCTTCTCTTAGCCAAGGACCCCGACCAGTTTTTGTGAAAACTTTATATACCCTAAGTGTACATGCACAACCCCACCTCCCCAAATTCCCTGACAATCAAAGTTAACCCGTGATTCATATGCCTTAAGCCTAGGTAGTTCAGTTCCGTTCAGTCGCTCAGTCGTGTCCAACTCTGCAAGCCCATGAATCGCAGGACGCCAGGCCTCCCTGTCCATCACCAACTCCCAGAGTTCACTCAAACTTACATCCATCTAGTCAGTGATGCCACCCAGACATCTTATCCTCTGTCGTCCCCTTCTTCTCCTGCCCCCAATCCCTCCCAGCATCAGAGTCTTTTCCAATGAGTCAACTCTTCGCATGAGGTGGCCAAAGTACTGGAGTTTCAGCTTTAGCATCATTCCTTCCAAAGAAATCCCAGGTCTGATCTCTTTTAGAATAGACTGGTTGGATCTCCTTGCAGTCCAAGGGACTCTCAAGAGTCTTCTCCAACACCACAGTTCAAAAGCATCAATTCTTCGGCACTTTCTTCACAGTCCAACTCTCACATCCATATACGACCACTGGTAAAACCATAGCCTTGACTAATCAGAACTTTGTTGGCAAAGTAATGTCTGCTTCTGAATATGCTATCTAGGTTGCTCATAACTTTCCTTCCATGGAGTAAGTGTCTTTTAATTTCATGGCTGCAGTCACCATCTGCAGTGATTTTGGAGCCCCCCAAAATAAAGTCTGACACTGTTTCCACTGTTTCCTCATCTATTTCCCATGAAGTGATGGGACCAGATGCCATGATCTTTGTTTTCTGAATGTTGAGCTTTAAGCCAACTTTTTCACTCTCCTCTTTCATCAAGACACTTTTAATTCCTCTTCACTTTCTGCCATAAGGGTGGTGTCATGTGCATATCTGAGGTTATTGATATTTCTCCGGGCAATCTGGATTCCAGCTTGTGCTTCTTCCAGCCTAGCATTTCTCATGATGTACTCTGCATGTAAGTTAAATAAGCAGGGTGACAGTATACAGCCTTGACGAACTCCTTTTCCTATTTGGAACCATTCTGTTGTTCCATGTTCAGTTCTAACTG
>NW_011491028.1:663182-665203 GCF_000754665.1 Bison bison bison | reverse complement strand
CTTATATCTTTCCTTTTCTCCTTTGCTTTTCGCTTCTTTTCTTTTCACAGCTATTTGTAAGGCCTCCTCAGACAGCCATTTTGCTTTTTTGCATTTTTTTCCCATGGGGATGGTCTTGATCCCTGTCTCCTGTACGTCACAAACCTCAGTCCAAAGCCTAGGTAGTTAACAGTGGACAATTATCAATAGGCCTGTGGTCATACCGCAATAAGCGTAACAGCATGTATGATTCTATTCGGTTACACAGATAATTAGGGTATTCTTTTAGCAAAGGAAGAGCCCTGGGGCTCTTCCTTCTGGGGGTCTGGTTTTCCAGTTGGTATGTTGTTTCCATAGATACTGGGCAAAAAGCTCAAAGTCCACAGTCCAGCCCAAGATGGAGTTCTGCTTTCAAGATAGTCTTCTTTTGAAGGAAGAAACAGAACAGGCTCTAAGTCACACTGTTTCAGAGTCAACCAATTCTTCTAACAACCATTGTGTATGCACATCAGACATTCAAAATTCTGGGGCAAGTATTTTACCAGAAACACTAAGATATATGAGCTTCTCTGGTGGCTCAGCAGTAAAGAATCTGATTGCCAGTACAGGAGACCCAGGTTTGATCCCTGGGTTGGGAAGATTCCCTAGAGAAGAGAATGGCAACCCACTCTAGTATTCTGGCCTGGAGAGTCCCCATGGACAGAAGAGCCTGGCAGGCTACAGTCCATGGGGGTCTCAGAGTCAGACACGACTGAGTGGCTAAGCAGGCAGGTTCAGATCGCTGATAATGTATACTCACTCGGAAGTTCAAATAAAGGATGAGAGTGGACTTGGTTTTTCTCGGTGTTTCAGTCTCTCTCTGGCTGGGGCCGGTCTTTTCCTTGACTGGGACTTCTTTCTTGGCTCCACACGGCCTTCATCTCTCTCATTTTCCTCTCTAGAATGACAGTGGTTATCAATGAGCACTTAACTTGAATGCATGCTGCATCACTGCCCCACGTTACACCACAACGTAAGTAAAATCATCTCTATTTTATAAGGGAGGAAACAGGCTCAGAAAAAATTGGTCCAGGCATAGAGCACGTATAAGCTTTCAAAGATGGGATTTGAACGCATCTGAGTCCCCAGTTCATGCCCCTAAGGATACACCCCATTTTCTCTTTGAGTTTTTATCCTGCCCTACAAAATTATTCCCATTCTTCATAAAACAATGGAGCCATTCATTTATTGACCCTTTCAACTACCATGTCTTTATCAAATACCTAATATAAATTTAAACAGAAAGAAGTGCTTAGTTTACTTCCCAAAGAGAAGGTTTTTCCTTTGAACCTGTTATTTTCCTCTACTTCCGCCCCAAAAGGCTTTTTCAGTTTCCACAAACAAGCAGGTACCTACACAATCCACGATGGTCTTCAGAGTCCATGGTTGCATGGTTTTGATTCCAAAATGGCACAAAAGTAGATGGTCACATTAAGGGTTCTAGAGAAAGTGTGACTACAGCAGACTGTTAAAATCAGAATGTCTCTAGATTAGATTACTCTAACAATGACCTAAATGATTTGTGTCCTTTTAGGAAGCACCCTGGGTTTATATCTGAATGTGCCTTCCTGCGTCTAAGAACTAATGCATCCAAGACTCAAATTCAAGAGAGAGGAATTGGACACAGCTCTAGTTGGGAAAAAAGGCAAGTGTGATATCATGGTTGAAGTTTTTGCTGGAAATAATATGGGCTGGGATATCTAAAGACATAAAAAACAACAACCCTTGCTATTTCCTACTCACACAGGAAAAATGTGTTGGGTTACCAGATTAAAAATATTTAGAACTTGTATTCAGTTCAGTTCAGTCCAGTCACTCAGTCATGTCCAACTCTTTGCGACCCCATGAATCGCAGCACGCCAGGCCTCACTGTCCATCACCAACTTCCGGAGTTCACTCAGACTCACGTCCATCCAGTCAGTGATGCCATCCAGCCATCTCATCCTCTGGCATCCCCTTCTCCTCCTGTCCCCAATCCCTCCCAGCATCAGAGTCTTTTCAAT
>NW_011491028.1:662669-663082 GCF_000754665.1 Bison bison bison | reverse complement strand
TTATCTGGGTCGTGAAGATCTTTTTGTACAGTTTTCTGTGTATTCTTGCCACCTCTTCTTAATATCTTCTGCTTCTGTTAGGTCCATACCATTTCTGTCCTTTATCGAGCCCATCTTTGCATGAAATGTTTCCTTGGTATCTCTAATTTTCTTGAAGAGATTTCCAGTCTTTCCCATTCTGTTGTTTTCCTCCATTTCTTTGCATTGGTCGCTGAGGAAGGCTTTCTTATCTCTTCTTGATATTCTTTGGAACTCTGCATTCAGATGCTTATATCTTTCCTTTTCTCCTTTGCTTTTTGCTTCTCTTCTTTTCACAGCTATTTGTAAGGCCTCCTCAGACAGCCATTTTGCTTTTTTTGCTATTTTTTTTCCCATGGGGATGGTCTTGATCCCTGTCTCCTGTACGTCACAAA
>NW_011491028.1:662134-662569 GCF_000754665.1 Bison bison bison | reverse complement strand
TGCATATCTGAGGTTATTGATATTTCTCCGGGCAATCTGGATTCCAGCTTGTGCTTCTTCCAGCCTAGCGTTTCTCATGATGTACTCTGCATGTAAGTTAAATAAGCAGGGTGACAGTATACAGCCTTGACGAACTCCTTTTCCTATTTGGAACTAGTCTGTTGTTCCACGTCCAGTTCTAACTGTTGCTTCCTGACCTGCATATAGGTTTCTCAAGAGGCAGATCAGGTAGTCTGGTATTCCCATCACTTTCAGAATTTTTCACAGTTGATTGTGATCCACACAAAGGCTTTGGCATAGTCAATAAAACAGAAAGAGATGTTTTTCTGGAACTCTCTTGCTTTTTCCATGATCCAGTGGATGTTGGCAATTTGATCTCTGGTTCCTCTGCCTTTTCTAAAACCAGCTTGAACATCAGGAAGTTCACGGTTCACA
>NW_011491028.1:660072-661695 GCF_000754665.1 Bison bison bison | reverse complement strand
ACGGTTGACATATTGCTGAAGCCTGGCTTGGAGAATTTTGAGCATTACTTTACTAGCATGTGAGATGAGTGCAATTGTGCGGTAGTTTGAGCATTCTTTGGCATTGCCTTTCTTTGGGATTGGAATGAAAACTGACCTTTTCCAGTCCTGTGGCCACTGCTGAGTTTTCCAAATTTGCTGGCATATTGAGTGCAGCACTTTCACAGCATCATCTTTCAGGATTTGAAATAGCTCAACTAGAATTCCATCACCTCCACTAGCTTTGTTCGTAGTGATGCTTTCTAAGGCCCACTTGACTTCACACTCCAGGATGTCTGGCTCTAGGTCAGTGATCACACCATCGTGATTATCTGGGTCGTGAAGATCTTTTTTGTACAGTTCTTCTGTGTATTCTTGCCATCTCTTCTTAATATCTTCTGCTTCTGTTAGGTCCATACCATTTCTGTCCTTTATCAAGCCCATCTTTGCATGAAATGTTTCCTTGGTATCTCTAATTTTCTTGAAGAGATCTCTAGTCTTTTCCATTCTGTTGCTTTCCTCTATTTCTTTACATACATCACTGAAGAAGGCTTCCTTATCTCTTCTTGCTATTCTTTGGAACTCTGCATTCAGATGCTTGTATCTTTCCTTTTCTCCTTTGCTTTTCGCTTCTCTTCTTTTCACAGCTATTTGTAAGGCCTCTCCAGACAGCCACTTTGCTTTTCTGCATTTCTTTTCCATGGGGATGGTCTTGATCGCTGTCTCCTGTACCATGTCACGAACCTCATTCCATAATTCATCAGGCACTCTATCTATCAGATCTAGGCCCTTAAATCTATTTCTCACTTCCACTGTATAATCATAAGGGATTTGATTTTGGCCATACCTGAATGGTCTAGTGGTTTTCCCTACTTTCAATTAAGTCTGAATTTGGCAATAAGGAGTTCATGATCTGAGCCACAGTCAGCTCCCGGTCTTGTTTTTGTTGACTGTATAGAGCTTCTCCATCTTTGGCTGCAAAGAACATAATGAATCTGATTTTGGTGTTGACCATCTGGTGATGTCCATGTGTAGAGTCTTCTCTTGTGTTGTTGGAAGAGGGTGTTTGCTATGACCAGTGCATTTCTTGGCAAAACTCTATTAGTCTTTGCCCTGCTTAATTCCGTATTCCAAGGCCAAATTTGCCTGTTACTCCAGGTGTTTCTTGACTTCCTACTTTTGCATTCCATTCCCCTATAATGAAAAGGACATCTTTTTGGGGTGTTAGTTCTAAAACGTCTTGTAGGTCTTCATAGTTCAAACTAAAACAGGGTACTCATCAAAAGAAATGAGAAGCTACTGACTAAACAAATAAAAAATACTGTACAAATATAAAGAGTAGAACTTGGTAGATATCAATTCAAATATATATATATATAGTAGCTTAAATGTGAAAGATCTAAATACACTAATTAAAAGGCAGAGATTCAAAATACATTTAAAATAATCATATACTATCTATAAGATCAGATCAGTCGCTCAGTCGTGTCCGACTCTTCGCGACCCCATGAATCGCAGCATGCCAGGCCTCCCTGTCCATCACCAACTCCCAGAGTTCACTCAGACTCACATCCATCGAGTCAGTGATGCCATCCAGCCATCTCA
>NW_011491028.1:657083-659972 GCF_000754665.1 Bison bison bison | reverse complement strand
CTTTAGCATCATTCCTTCCAAAGAAATCCCAGGACTGATCTCCTTCAGAATGGACTGGCTGGATCTCCTTGCAGTCCAAGGGACTCTCAAGAGTCTTCTCCAACACCACAGTTCAAAAGCATCAATTCTTTGGTGCTCAGCCTTCTTCACAGTCCAACTCTCACATCCATACATGACCACAGGAAAAACCATAGCCTTGACTAGATGAACCTTTGTTGGCAAAGTAATGTCTCTGCTTTTGAATATGCTATCTAGGTTGGTCATAACTTTCCTTCCAAGGAGTAAGCGTCTTTTAATTTCATGGCTGCAGTCACCATCTGTAGTGATTCTGGAGCCCAGAAAAATAAAGTCTGACACTGTTTCCACTGTTTCCCCATCTATTTCCCATCAAGTGGTGGGACTGGATGCCATGATCTTCGTTTTCTGAATGTTGAACTTTAAGCCAACTTTTTCACTCTTCACTTTCACTTTCATCAAGAGGCTTTTGAGTTCCTCTTCACTTTCTGCATCCACTTTAAATATAGACTAAAAGAGTCTAAAGATAAAGGGATGGAGAAAGATCTACCATGCAAATACTAGTCAAAAGAAAGCTCAGTTATCTTAAATTATCTTAATTTCAGACAAAACAGACTTCACAACAACAAAAATGATCAGGAATAAAGAGAGAGACGGCTGGATGGCATTATCGATGCAATGGACAAGAACTGGTCAAACTCCGGGAGATGGTGAGGCACAAGGAGGCCTGGCGTGCTGCAGTCCGTGGGGTCACAAAGAGTCAGACATGACTGGGTGACTGAACAAATAAACAGAGAGATGACAACTGATATAATAAAGGGGTCACCAATATTCATTGCAGCACTGTTTACAACAGCCAAGACATGGAAGCAACCTTTATGTCTGTCCATTGATAGAGGAATGGATAAAGAAGATGTGGTACATACATACAATGGAATATTACTCAGCCATTAAAAAGAATGAGATAATGCCATTTGCAGCAACATGGATGAACCAACTGTCATACTGAGTGAAATCAGTCAGAGAAGGAGAAATACTGTATGACATCCCTTTTAAGTGGAATCTAAAAAAGAAATGACACAAACGAATTTACAAAACAGAAAGAGACTCACAGACTTAGAAAACAAACTTACAGTTGCCAGTGGGAAGGGATAGTTAGGCAGTTTGGGATGGACATGTACACACTGCTATGTTTACAATGGATAACCAACAAGGACCTACTCTATAGCATATGGAACTCTGCTCAATGTTATGTGGCAGCCTGGATGGGAAGGGACTCTGGGGGAGAATGCATACATGTATATGTATGGCTGAGTCCCTTTGCTGTTCACCTGAGCCACACCCCAATACAAATTGAAAAGTTCAAAAAAAAATAATAAAGGGGTCAGTTCTCTAAGAAAATGAGAACAGCCCTAATATGTGCACACCTAAGAACAAAACATCAAAATACGTGTGGTTCTGGGCCACCATGGGGTTACGAGGGGACTCTGGGTTGGCTCCTCTGGGGTGCTGGAGCCTTTCCTTACCCTCACCTGAAATGCCATTCCTGC
Source organism: Bison bison bison (assembly GCF_000754665.1). NCBI lineage: Eukaryota > Metazoa > Chordata > Mammalia > Artiodactyla > Bovidae > Bison > Bison bison. Next base: position 658,407 of record NW_011491028.1, on the reverse strand, counting down.
TCCCTGTGGCCACACACCTTTGACACAGAAACCATGACACTGGAGGTTACACAGGCCTCTGGATCTGCACTCTTTTTTTTGGTTGTTGTTAAACTTCGGGGGGGAAAAAAAAAGGGACCCTGCCTATTTCCCGGAACTCTGCCTTATAATCTCCGGTAAGCTTTCCCCAGGAAGTCTCAAGAGATCCTCCAATCTTTCCACACAAAAGCCTTGGTGTGTTAATGGAGCAATGGCTCTTATAAGTAAGTACTGTTCCCAGTGACCACAGTCCACATAAGCTACTGTGATTAATAAACCACAGGTTCTCTCGAGGACGTTTCTAATTCGTAAGCGTGAATTTTCTCAGTCATTTGATGCTAAACCATACCTCTGTGCCACATCAGGGCTCCAGAATTAACAGGATTTCTGAAACACACGATAAGTAGGAACTCTTACAATAAATCCGTACTACATTCTTCTCACCAAGAGCAAACCAGAGCCATCTGCAACGTCCTTCTGTGCCTTCCTGGAACGCTGCAGCCTCAGCCACTCTCTGAACCCTCTACGTCCTCTGGGGCCCAACTCCAGCCTTCTTGTCGCTTCCCCTCACTTAGTCCACCTCTCACTCTTTACAGCCATCTCTGCCCTCCTGTGGGAGCTGGAGTCTGGGCCCTGTGAAGGCAGGCACTGTTTAAGTTTCTGCTTATTTGTTCTCGCAGACAGACAAGAATGTTAAGGGGCTGATAAACAGAATTTCAGCTTTGATTTGTTCAAAACGAGTTTCCCCACCAAAAAGAGAAAAAGTGTGTCAATGTGAAGGGCTCCAAGGAGCATATCCCATTTCCCAGTTAATTGAAAACCTGACTTTTTGTATAGTGGTGGTCAAATTAGTGTTAGCAGGCTGACAAAGGAGGCAAGAATATACAATGGAGAAAAGACAGTCTTTTCAGTAAGTGGTGCTGGGAAAACTGGACAGTTACATGTAAAAGGATGAAATTAAAATATTCTCTAACACCATGCATAAAAACCACCTCAAAATGGATTAAAGACCTAAATGTAAGGCCAGACACTATAAAACTCTTAGAGGGAAATAAAAGCAGAAGATTCTTTGACATAAATCACAGCACATCTTTTTGGATCCACATCCTAATATAATGAAAATAAAAGCAAACAAATGAGACCTAATTAAACTTAAAAGCTTTTGCACAGCAAAGGAAACCATAAACAAAATGAAAAGACAACCCACAGAATGTTAGAAAATATTTACAAACAAAGCAACCAACAAGAGATTAATCTCAAACAGCTCATGCAGCTCAAAAAAAAAAAAAAAAAAAAAAAAAAAAAA
>NW_011491028.1:649165-656983 GCF_000754665.1 Bison bison bison | reverse complement strand
ATTCAGTTCAGTCGCTTAGTCGTGTCTGACCTTTGGACCCCATGAATCACCAGCACGCCCAGGCCTTCCCTGTCCACCAACTCCCAGAGTTCACTCAGACTCACGTCCATCAAGTCAGTGATGCCATCCAGCCATCTCATCCTCTGTCGTCCCCTTCTCCTCCTGCCCCCAATCCCTCCCAGCCTCAGGGTCTTTTCCAATGAGTCAACTCTTCACATTAATTATTAGAGAAATGCAAATCAAAACTACAATGAGGTATCACTTCAAGTAGGTCAGAAAGGCCATCATCAAAAAAATCTACAAACAATAAATATTAGAGAGGGTGTGAAGAAAAGGGAACCCTCCTACACTGTTGGTGGGATGTAAATTGGTACAACCACTAAGCAGAACAGTATGGGGGTTCCTTAAAAACCTAAATACAGAACTACCGTATGACCCAACAATCCCACTCCTGGGCATATATCTAGAGAAAACCATAATTCAAAAAGATACGCACACCCCAACATTCACAGAAGCACTGTTTACAACGCCAAGACACAGAAGCAACCTAAATTATCATCAATAGAGGAATGGATAAAGAATATGGTACATATATACAATGGAACATTACTCACCCATAAAAAAGAATGAAGTAATGCCATTTGTAGCAACATGGATGGGCCTAGAGATTGTCACATGGAGTGCAGGAAGTCAGAGGAAGACAGATAGGTGATACTGCTTATACATGGAATCTGAACAAATGGTACAAATGTACTTACTTACAAAACAAGAAACAGTCACAGATGTCGAAAACAAACTCATGGTTACCAGAGGAGAGATAAGAGAGATAAACTGGGAAACTGGGATTGACATATACAGATATAAAATAGGTAATAAGGACTTACTGTATTCCACAGGGAACTCTACTCCATATGCTCTATATAATGATCTATATGGGAAAAGAATGTAAAAAAGAGTGGATACATGTATAACTGATTCACGTTATGGTACAGCTGAAACAACATTGTAAATCAACTTAAAAAAAAGCAGGCACTCTCGTTTTATGTAATACTTATAATTTTGAGATACTTGTATTTATCAATTTTGGTTTTTGCTTGGGATACAAATAAAACAAATACAATGATCAGAAACTGGCAAAATGAGTCTCTCTACCTCATGGTGTGAATTTCCTGCTACTTGGTTCACGGTAAGTCACTCTACTTAGCTTGACTACCACAGTCAGATTTCTCTCGCTGTGGACTTTTTTTTTTATTTTTAAACTTTACAATATTGTATTGGTTTTGCCAAATATCGAAAATAAATCTGCCACAGGTATACATGTGGACTCTTGCTGAAGAATTCATGAAAGCTCACAGTATGTATAAGAGGGTGTCGAGGAGGGTGTGAAAACTTGAACTTCAATCAGATTTTTATCAACTGCACGCCCTTGGGAACGTTATTAAACATACTTAAATCAACCTCCATAAAATGGGGTTAATAAGGAACCTTGTGGTGATGTAAGGATTAACAAGATAATGCTTGAGAATTGCCTAACTCTGAAAGAGGGTTAGATAAAGAAGCTATGGTCTAGGGCTCTGGCTTACAAAACTGAAGCACAGAAAAGCATGTGTCCTCATTCAGCCAGTCATGATCAAGTGTACTACAATTCTCCAGAACATAATATTTCTCTTTTCCTACCTGGAAGTTGCAGACTTGAGAGCCACAAGATATGTCAGTTCATGATTCTACACAGCCAGGCATGAAGCACAACCATTAAGGGAAATTCTTGGTACAAATGTAGTAGGTAAACTTAAAATAATGATCTTTTAAATGTAACTTTTGATTTAAAGGAAAAAAATGTTGTTTTTAGCATATGTCAAGAATTCATTTCCATTATTCAAGTTACTTACCTTTTTAATATACAGCACCTGGTCCCATGCAGGAACTCTTTCTGGTTTTACAGCTGTAAGACAACAGCTTCCCTTCATAAGAACAGGTTTCCACTGTTAACATCATTTTTTCCCCACATCAAGAATAACATATTTTTTTCCTTTTTAAAAAGTTTTTCTTACCATTGATTCTCAAAGTACCATGACCATATTCTCATTTCGGAATTTACTTTCCCTTTCCATCTAAACTGAAAAACTTATATTACTTTCAGTTATAGGGGAAAAAGTCAGTGACTTGATTGAGAATTGGAGGATTGAAAATTATTGGTAAACAGTGGTCTGCAGTTTGAACTTACCTGTGAGTCTTTTCTTAAGTTTTTTAAAATATATGCTATCTGTAGAGGTTATACTGAAGTTTAGAGTGCATTTCAAGGCATCTCAAGGGAAAAGAAACATGATTATAAAGGCCCTCTCTCAAAGAAACTCAGCGAGGAAATGCCAAAACTTGTTTTTACATCTTGCTTCAAGGACTTCGTTTATGACTCTTGTGAAGAATGTGAACACACTAGAAAGAACAGACATTTTTTAAGTACCAGTTTTTATTAAAAAGTGCATCTTGATTAATTTATGATCTAGGTAAGCTGTTAAGATAATCAGTATACTCTCTGGAATAATAACTTTACAAAGATTTAAAACAAACAAAATTTTAAAAGCCTTTTTATTTCCTTCACCATTATTGTTTTACAATACAAATATCACCTTGTGAATACACAAAAAACCCTACGGAAGATAATTCTGCGGCACATAAAATACAGAATGGATATATATACTTCTTCATCCTTAAAAAACTATTTTGTTCTCCACATTGGCAAGTATAGAATAGAATACTTCCCCAAACATACTTCTGTTAGGAGTAAAACTTAGAACTACATGCAGTTCCTGCACAAATATATTTTAAAGAAATAGATCTCTTTTTTGTTGTTCACCAACAAAATTGTCATGAGAGTATGGATAACTAATTTATAGCTTTCAAGTTTTAGTTAAGTGATCATTTTCAAAACTCTCTTTTTAAAAACAAAGTATTCATGGCTGTTTTCGTTGTATAGTTAAAATCGAACTACCAAATAGATGGTAAAATAATTGAAGTGGTACATGTCATCGCCGCCTGCTCACAATATGGGAACAGGCTCTGACTTTCCAATTAATTCCCCCATTCTTTAATTCATAGCAGTTTGAGAACCATAAACAGTCTTCTGATTGAATTTAGCTATAAATGCAAAATTTAGTAGTGTATACATACATTTATATTTTCATGGAATATTTATTTTAAATAAAAACATTGAAGATTGCCTACTGACCATACAATCAAGACAAGAAAGGCACTAGAAACATAGACAAATTTCTCTCCCAAGAAGCATTTTTAAATTTTAACTCTCTGTTCTCTGACATGTAAAAATCTTTAAATTTGGTTTTCATAACATCATTTTGAAAAATAAAGTTAGGAAATACTTAGAAAATCACTTTATAACAGAATCTTTTTTTTTTTTTTTTTTGCACTTTTTGACACACTGTCTCTGCTGATTTTTACAAAACCCAAAGTTACCAAACCTTCCTGTGTCTGTCATTTTTATTTGAATATCGGTGCAACAGGTAGAAAGATTTCAGAATCGAACCCCATTCAGGTACTTAAGAAACCTTCATAGAGACATTTGCTAGAAAATGGCTTACAGCCCAATCTTTGGGGCAAGAGATATGAAAAGTATGTTTTCCCAAGAAAATAATACGCTTTATTTCCAGATGTAACTGGAAAGACCAGAACTGATGATATAAAAGCTTACATTTATGCTGTTGCATCATATACAAAGGAACATGGTGGTCGCAGATTATGTAAATCCCAAACTTATGGACAGGAAATGTGTACAGTGTATGATAGGTTGAGTTTTCTTTATTGTTGTCCAACGCAGGTCCTTTGGAGAGAAAAAAAGATCACAGTGCTGACCAGGTAACTCAATAGGTTAAGTCAAGGTAATTGTTGAAAGATAATAGGATTAGGGAGTTGTTTATTTTATGGCATCTTCTCTCATGGAGTTCTTAGCACTTCGGACAGTTCCTCTTTCTCCACCATGTAGAACTGTTATGTGTCATTCACCAGTCGGCTGTATTTAACTTGCCTACTGAGGTGGATTACCGGCCAGGGGAAGGGCCAATGGTAAGATCGAGGTACAATTCCTTGGACATTCTTTTCAAAGTACTGAAATGGCCTGTACCACCACACTCTGGCCAGGAGGTTCATCTGGGAAGCTTCTTTTAGCACCTAAGAGAACACAGAAAGAGAAAACCGAGTCAGGAAGAACAACTGATTGTTTCAGCCCCGATAGGAACATACACATGATTCTTATAATTTTTCACTTTAGATTCAAATATTTTCCATATGACAATTCACAAAGGCCCCCAGATCCAGCCCCTGATCACCTTTATGTCCCCAGGTTCACACTCACACCACCATTCTACACTCTGTACCCAACTGCAAACCAGACCACACCTGTTTCTCTAGCAGAGAAACAAACAACTCCAATGCCAGGAGTACATGGAGAACGTGTGGCTTACTTAAGTCTCTTGTCTATAAATAAATACTTCAATTAGTGCTTTAGTTACTCTCTTATGATGAAAATGGAGAGACTTAATTAAATGTTAAGTATTAAGCTGGTGAGGGGCCCAAGATGGAAAAGAAGGTAGGAATGCAAGATCAAGCAAGAGGTGGGCACAGCTTAAAAAAGTATTTTCCAGGGACGATGAGAATGTGATACTTGTTCTAGAAGGATGCCATCTCCTATGTCATTATAGAAACACTTCTGGTTCAGCTTTGATTCAGAAGTGGATCAGCACCACAGGAGACAATATAGTCTCAGGTGACTCCCCCTGTTGCCACACCAGCAACAGCTAGTCAAGAGCATCAGGAGTTAACACCAGAGGAGGAGAAAAACTCACTTGCTGATTGGCCATAGTGTGGTACCACCAGAAGAGTCTTGTGGTGATGTAGTATGCCACCACGACATCCACAGTGTAGTGGTCATGCGCTAAGAGAATGCAGAAGATGCCCACCACGCTGAGAAGCCAGCAGAGCCAGTGGTACCACCACAGTCGTCGAGGGGAATCTGAAAAGGAGAAATGTGCAAGAAGAGTCCTATTATTCAAGTATGACGAAGGGCACCCAACCACGCCTCAACTGAAAAAAGATCGCTTAGGGTGGCAAATCCAAGGGCTTTGGCTTCTATGTAATCAAGGTTAGAAGGGAAGCAGCTTATTTCATCAAGTGATTGTATTAGCCACAGTAATTTATATGTGGTTATTACTTGACCCATATAATCACAAATACAGTTTCAAAGGACAAACAAGGACAGGTTAATGCATCACACTCCATTAAAACCAAAACTGTCTATTGATAATTAAATTTACCTGGAAATAATATGGGGTTAAAGCTCTGTACAAAAATCAATACCTTTTGGTCTATGGATCCTTATACACAGACTAGGCAATTATAATGGATACAACCACCCTATTTGCTTTCCAAGCTCTGCAACCATATTCTACTTTTTAAGTCTTTGAGGTGTCCATTTCTCAAATAGAAATAAGAGAATCCAAGTGACCAGGAATTCTAGCCCATGTCCACTCCCAAGGGCAGGACAGTGTCTGGGAAGTCATTTGATGGGAGATTCAAAACCTCTACTGATTGTAAGCCCTCCTACCTTGTATTCTCCATGAATGGGCTTCAGAGGGTCTGATACGTTAGACAAAAATGTTGCCTACCCTCCTCACCCTGGGGAAGATAGTTTAGCCTTTTATAGGATTCTCAGGGGGTCCAAGTATCAGTCATTCATTTACCCACTATTTATTAAGCATCTACAATGTAGCCAGGACAAGATCTAGTCACTAGATCTTGGTATCAACTAACGTCACAGGCAAACAGTTTGCCTTTGTGGGGAGATCCCTTCCCAGTTAATGAAAAGAGACAATTAATAATAATTATCATCAAGTAACTTGTACTCTATGTTAGAAGGTGTTAAATGCTTTGGATTTAAGATAAGTGGGATTAGCAGCAGAGAGGGTGAAGGGAAGGAGGTTTGCAATTTTAAATGGCATGGTCAGGGGTTGGGGCAGAAGTCTGAGTATATGTACAGGGCTCCATGTTCCCTTTCCAGGAACAGTTGTATTTGATAACATAACAACACAGCAACAAAGAGCAGCTACTGTTCATTCTCCCAGCTCCTCTATTAGTGTCCCCATATGCCATCTGTTTTTATTTTCACAACCTCTCCCTCATTGATGAAGAAGTTGTGTGAGTATACTTAGCTGCTCAGTTGTGTCTGACTCTTTGCAACCCCATGGATATAGCCCACCAGGCTCCTCTGTCCATGGGATTTCTCAGGCAAGAATACTGGAGTGGGTTGCCATTTCCTCCTCCAAGGATTCTGGACCCAGGGACTGAACCTGTGTCTCCTGAACTGGCAGGTGGATTTTTTTATCTGCTGAGCCAGTGGGAAAGCCATGGAGGAGCCATCAGTATCTGATTCTAAGGATGAGGAAACTAAGAGATCAGAGGTTTTTCCCAAGGTCAGAGGTTTTATCTGCTGAGCCACTGGTAAAGTCATGAAGGAGCTCTCAGTATCTGATTTTAAGGATAAGGAAACTAAGAGATCAGAGGTTTTCCCAAGGTCATAGAGTGAGTGAGTGCACCAGGATTCAGAATCAGTTTGTGGCCCACATCATCCAACTTGGTTTACAGGCTCATCTTCAAGAATAAAGCTTAACCCCATTGAAGTACTTCAGGGACCAACCAGCAGCAGGTAGGAATCTGGCTCCAGGGCTGCTGACATTAGGCCTGTTCTGTGCCCATTTTTCCATGCCCAGTTATACTCCAGTGCCAGGGCCAGATCACGCCCTGACAGTTCTGAACAGACACTGCTCGAATTCACTCTATCTGGTCACTTACTGAGAACAAGCAGAGCACCCACTGTCTCTCCTCTCACTCAGTGCCCCAAAGTATGTCTTCTCTTCTCTTCCTGTGTTCCCCATCTCAGTTTTTAGACCAAAATTGGGCTTTCACCCTTCAGTCCATCACCTGCCCCCTGTACCCTCACAATCAATCCTGTTACCTATAGACGCCTTTTTGTGAATTCCTCCCAGTTTCCCCCACTTCTCTGCACACCAATGTCATCCTGATAGTTTGGGCCACTCCCCTCTCTTTCCTGGACTATAGCGGCAGCCAGTCTGCGAACTCTACTCCTGCTCTGCCCTCTCCAATCCATCCTGTGAGTCATTACAGGACTGGTTTCTCCCTCTCTAAAGGGTAAGTCAGATGACACCGCCCCAGTGGTTACAGCCTCTCAATGGGCACCTCATGTCTCTCAGAATGCAAATTCAGACTCCTTCCTGTGACTCAAGGCATGTTCCACAGTCTGGTTCCTACTCACCAGTTCACTTTCCAATTCTCATTATTACCACTGCTCTGAATTCCAACCACAATGACGTTCCAACAGGTGCCACAGGCTCTCCAATACCTTCAGAACGCATGTGTGTCCCGCCTCTGTGATACCCGCAGCCTGGCTTCTCCTGTTGCTCTTCATGGGAACTGTCTAGATAAAGCTCACTGAGACTATTTCTAACAGTAGAATATTAAGGACAATGGAATTTTCTACAAGTAGAGAAAGGACTAAAACATACTTGAGAAATAACAGAGGGAAATGGGAGGGGGAAGGAATGAAAACTTTAGATATATATTATTTTATTAATGCTGCTGCTAAGTCACTTCAGTCGTGTCCAACCCTGTGCGACCCCATAGACGGCAGCCCACCAGGCTCCCCTGTCCCTGGGATTCTCCAGGCAAGAACACTGGAGTGGGTTGCCATTTCCTTCTCCAATGCATGAAAGTGAAAAGTGAAAGTGAAGTCGC
>NW_011491028.1:645089-648959 GCF_000754665.1 Bison bison bison | reverse complement strand
ACTTTAAATATAAATATATTAAATATATAATTTATATATAATAAATGTGGACCGTTGCTTTGACAAGGGTCATCTGAAACAGATCTGACAAATACTTATATTATATCTGAGCAGCATACAGGGGTACCTGTAATATTATTTTTTGTATGTTTCATAATAAAATATTTTAAGTACATTTTTTTATAGAAACTTCCCATTTAATGTCTACATCATTTAGCTCCCCTGAGACCAGAGCCTGTCTGAGGGAAGAGACACCTCCAGCCCCCACGCAGTTCTTTGGAGCAGATGGTACAGTGCCCATGCCTGAAAAATGGCTGCCAAGTGAACACAACATCTACCATCATCCAGCCAGGCCTGGAATTTTGTCTCCTCCCTTCTGGTTCCTTCCAGCAGTCATAAAATACCCTGATACCACAGCTGACAGCTAAGGAAACGAGACACCTCTCCCAAGAAGTGCAGGCACTTGTGACATATTTCCCTGGGTGCCTGCTGGGTGTGAGCACGCTCGTGAGATGAGGGGCTGCCCTCCCCAGATCCCACCTCGCTCCCGTGGGGAACGGCAGGTGAGGAGATTCTCACGCGAGGCCGCTCTAGACTTACACTCTTTTATAAATAGGTAGGTAAGTGTGAGCATGACCGTGTGGCCGCTGTACAGGTAGTCCCCACACATGTTGTGGGAGCCTGTGATGGACAGGCCGCCGCCAGCGATGAGTTTCATTATCCTCCGCAGTTGGGCTTCCCAGTCTCCAAAAAGCTGGGGGGAGAAGAGGAAATCAGACTCATTACTAACCCACACACAAGTATGCCATGATTACAATTTGTGTTCAGAATTAAGTTTTATCATATTGTGATTTATAGTAAGAAATATATATTTGGTCTTCATTCCTGTTCCTGGCATAGAGCTCCTACAACCTTTGCAACTTCCTAAGAAGGACAAGATAAAGGTGTCTGCATGCGTGCTCAGTCATCTTAGTCATGTCCGACTCTTTGCAACCCTGTGAACTGTGGCTCGCCAGGCTTCTCTGTCCACGGAATTCTCCAGGCAAGAATACTGGAGCGGATTGCCATGCCCTTCTCCAGAGGATCTTCCTGACCCAGGGATGAAACCCGCACCTCTTATGCCTCCTGCACTGGCAGGTGGGTTCTTTACCACTAGTGCCACCTGGGAAGCCCAAGGAGCCTTTTGTTATTCATCAAAGCCCTTTCACCCACACCCGAGTGTTTCTGAGTTTAAAGTGACTTTTGGAAAGTCCCGAAAGATAGGGGGTGATTGCCAGGAGAACCAACCAGGTGATTAGAGGGTTAGAGTCTCATTCCCACTTCCTCCCACCTCCAAAGAGGGGAAAGATGCTGGGGGCTGAGTGAATCACCAATGGCCTATGATTTAATCAACCATGGTTATATAATGAAGCCTCCACAGACATCTAAAAGGATGGGGATTTGTAGAGTTTCTAGGCTGGTGCACATGTGAAGATGTGGGGAGTGCAGTACACACTCCTTCCCAGATACCTTACCCTACATGTCTCTTCCATGTGACTGGTCCTAAGTTATACTCTTTTATAACAAAACTGCTCAACTAATAAGTAACATATTTTCCTAAGTTCTGTGAGCAGCCCTAGCAAATTAACTGACTCCAAGGAGGGGGTCACAGGAACCTCCGATTTACAACTAGCTGATAAGCAATACAGGCAACCATCTGAACCAGCAATTAGCATTCTGAAGTGGGGTGGGGGAGGCACTTGGTGTGAGACTGAGCCTTTAGCCTGTGGGATCTATTTCCAGGTAGAGAGTGCCAAAATGGACTTATATAGAGACATTTGCTTGTTTGGAGGTAAAAACCCATACATCTAGTCACAGAAGTATTCAGCAGGGGATTTGAGATGACAGGAGACACACTGGAGTGTTTTTCCTTTATAAATTTACATTAGGACGTGTAAAATCCACCCCACCCCCCAATGAAGTGTGCCTGCTCAACATTCACTGCTGTTCCGATGGCCCCAGAAGACTGTGGTCCTACAGATGAAGCATGCAGCTTCAGAGCTTTCCTTAGATGTCAGCTCTTTTTACAGCAAGTGTTAGCAGATGGTTCAGTTCAGTTGTTTAGTCATGTCCAACTTTGTGACCCCATGGACTGTAGCACGCCAGGCTTCCCTGTCCATCACCAACTCCTGAAGCCTGCTCAAACTCATGTAAATCGAGTTGGTGATGCCATCCAACCATGTCATGGTTAGTTACTAAATATTTTTCTTTATACTGTAAACATTGACTAACTACTACCTTAACTGACATTTGGGGGGAAAACTCTGAGAAAAATTTAAAGATCTATTTCACACACTTGGCCTAGGGCAGCAGTCCCCAACCTTTTTGGCACAAGGGACCAAGTTCATGGAAGACAGTTTTTCCCTGGACTGGGGATGGGGGATGGTACCAGGATAATTCACACACATTACATTTATTGTGCATTTTATTTCTATTATATTACATCAGCTCCACCTAAGACCATCAGGCACTAGATCGCGGAGGCTGGGGACCCTTGACCTAGAGGACAAATGTTCTGCTGATTTCATAGCTAAAGCAGGTGGAGCCTGGAAAATTAAATAAATGAATTTTGGGGGGTATGTGATTTTAGGGGACCAAACTAAAGCTAGGGACTGAGTAGAATGTACTTTCAACCTTCTGAAATTATGTGGGTAGTGCAGTTCAGTCGCTCAGACGTGTCCGACTCTTTGCAACCCCATGAACCGAAGCATGCCAGGCCTCCCTGTCCATCAATAACTCCCACGAGTTTATCCAAACTCATGATGATTGAGTCGGTGATGTCATCCAACCATCTCATCCTCTGCCATCCCCTTCTCCTCCTGCCCCCAATCCCTCCCAGCATCAGAGTCTTTTCCAATGAGTCAACTCTTCGCATGAGGTGGCCAAAGTACTGAAGCTTCATGACTACTGGCAAAACCATAGCCTTGACTAGACGGACCTTTGTTGGCAAAGTAATGTCTCAGCTTTTGAATATGCTGTCTAGGTTGGTCATAACTTTCCTTCCAAGGAGTAAGCGTCTTTTAATTTCATGGCTGCAGTCACCACCTGCAGTGATTTTGGAGCCCAGAAAAATAGAAGTGTATGTTTTTCCTTTTAATAAAAGTTTATAAATAAATCTGTCTTTCTCTGAAAGACTGGATACTAGAGCAATCAATGGCAAGAACAACTTATTCACTGAAGCTTTTATTTGCTCTGGCAAATGAAATGCATGACTATCTGCATTCTATGTTTGTCAACACTCTCTTAAATTCTGGTTAGCCAATTTAATGACCATAATCCCTTTCTGACATTTAAATGATAATATTTCAGGCTCTGGGAAGCATGTTTTATTATAATTTCCCTTTTAAAAACAGATCAAGATTTCTAGTTAAGGATGTCATATTGAACATATCACATAGAGGAAATGGATTTCTAAACTGCATGGGATCAATGAAAGCCCGGCTCGATAGAAGCAAACAGATTACACAGCTAAACTCAGCTGTGTTAGAAACTTCAGAAATTTGGGGTTAACAAGAGACCATAAAGCAGCCAGAGATCAAAAACAAGCTTCACACGAAAGATCAAGAATCAGGCTTTTTCAAAAGGAGTAAAAGGAAAGAAAAGGCTTCAGAAAAATGCCTCCAAATTCTGAGGGAAAATGATTTTCAACTTAGAATTCTATTCCCAGCCATATCATTAACTGTGGTGATGGTGCTGCAGTTGCTAAGTCATGTCCGACTCTTTCGCCACCCCATATACTGTAGCCTGCAGCCTGCCAGGAATCCATTGGCTTCCCCAGGCAAGAATACTGGAGTGAGTTGCCATTTCCTTTCTCCTTGGGAAGCCAATGGA
>NW_011491028.1:631803-644989 GCF_000754665.1 Bison bison bison | reverse complement strand
ACTGGATTCTCTAGGCAAGGATTCTGGAGTGGGGTGCCATTTCCTTTCTCCTTGGGGTCTTTCTGACCCAGGGATCAAACTCTCATCTCCTGCACTGTAGGCTGATTCTTTAGCGACTGAGTCACCAGGGAAGTCCCATTATTAACTGAGCATAAACTTAAAGAACAGATCAAGGATAGATAAACTAAAGCCATTTCACATATATAAGATTTCAAAACATTTATCACCTATGACTCTTCTTGCAGGAAATTACAGAATATACATTCTACAAAGCAAAGGAGTAAACAGAAAAAAGAAGAAATGGGATTTGCTAGGATGCTAAGAAAGGGAGGACTGAGAGCTCCGGCCTAGAGAGGGAGCCCTCCCTAACAGGACACCCAGTCCTGTGGCTGGACTGAGTCATAACGTGGGTTGGGGGTGGGAGGAGTAAGTACACAGAAAACTAACGGAACAAAAAGCAAGGCAATTACCAACTCTGTAGGAAACAAAATATTGTGATGGAAAGGAAAAGTAATTATAGGAAAGTATATGACTAGGCTATGAATAGCATTCACAAAACTATAATAATGTAAGTACTGAATATTCAGTTAAACCAAAGACAGAAAACTACACTGGGGAGATAAGGCAAGAAGCATTAACTCTGGTAGTGGGCTGGTTGGGGAGGGAAAGAAGGCAAGGAAAAGGCACTGAATGCATGCAAGCTGGTGGATGAGGGGATGTAGAGCGACAGGGCTCTAAATCCTGACCTTCACCAGCAGGACGTGGGTAACTGCTTGTATTAGAAACGATACAGAAACAGCATTGCCATGTCACTTAGACACCCGAGGATAAGCACATACACAAAAATCCTGTAAAAAGGGAAATGAAGGTAAATATTAATACCATGAGATTGAGTTAAAAAGAGTTGCAAGAAAGTAGGAAAGTGGGTTGGAATAGAGGAATAGGGTTAGGGTAAGGGCTGGGGACTACTGTTTGCCGTAATAAGTAGTGTAACACAGTTTTGTTTCTTAGATTACATGCATGTATAAACATGATAAAAATTTTCTGAAAGTTTTATGTTGAAAGCTTAACATAAAGCTTATGATTGCTATGATAAAGCTTATCACAGGAATGGATAATATACAGTAGAAAATTATGGTAAAAAATGCTCAGGGAATTCTTCATTTTACCTTATTTCAAATTGTCCTTCCCAAACTCCCTCTGTGTTCTGAAAACTATAAATCACATCCTTGAGCACCATCCCTCCCAAAATCTGCCCTCCCATTTTCGCAGGAAAATGTCTGTGGGGAAACTGTATGAGAAGGAAAAGAGGGAGAGATTATGAGGTAAACATGGCCTTGAGGAAAAACAGCCCCAAACTGCTGCATTTCTTACAAGTACCCTTAATACCCCTATGTATGCTTTCTTTTTAAAAATATCTATGTGTGATTGTCAAGCCTCTGTAAGGGGGAAATCTCTTAAGCTCAGAGAGCAACAGGAAAAGAAAATGGATAGTTATAGCTACATTAAAATGTTTAATTATGCTTTAGAAAAGCAAATAAACTGTAAGACAAATTACAAAACAACTGGAATAGAAACAAGTTAACATCTTTATCATGTACACAGCACATATCAATCAAGTAAATAAGACCATCTAGGAACCAACATTTATCAAAGGACAGAGGATGTGACCAGCTGAAGGCCCGGGCTCTGTCAAACAAATAGAAATAAAAATTAACATTAAGAGGAGCTCATTCTTTTCTATATCGAATTAGGAAGGCTAAGGAAAGAGCCAACTGTGCGGCACAGGCGATGTCACTGATCTTCTCAAAAAGGCTCCTTTAAGAGGAGGGAACGAATGTGGTGGCTGCAGCAGCCAGCCAGCCAGTATGCAGAGATGAACAGGCAGAGTAGCTTCTGAAGCAGACAGGCTGGGCTAAAATCATGGCTCTTCTACCCATCAGGTGTTTGATCCTGGGCAGCCGAACCATTCTCAGCCTCAATTTGCTCATCATCAACCTGGGGAGTAATATATTTATTACAACTGGCAAAAATCCTCTGCAAAAATAATCATCAATGTTGACCAGCAATCCAAACAGCCAAGACTTATGTGTGAGTCAGTGCTTAACTGCTTCTAGGAATCTACCTCCAAGAAATGATACGGAATAGGAAGAAAACCTTTATGAAAAACAGCATTTATAAAAGCAACAAACTGGAAACAACCTAAATGGGAATTATTAAATAACTGTTCCCTTGCTATTCAGAATCTGGGCCAAGGGAGTACTGGCAACTCCAGGAGGTGGCTGTGATTACAGACAGACCTTGGGGACATTTTGGGTTCAGACCTCACAATAAAGTGAATATTCCAGTTCAGTCAATTTCACTAATTTTTATGTTTTCAGTGCATAAAAAGTTACATTACACTATATTGTAGTCTATTAAGTGTGCAATAGCATTATATCTAAAAAACAGGCCTGAATTATAAAATACTTTATTGCTAAAAATGCCAACTATCATCTGAGCCTTCAGCAAGTGGTAACATCGAAGATCACTGGCCACAAAGCACATAACACACACAGGAAGTTAAAAAATCGTGCGAACTACCAAAACATGACACAGACACGAAGTGAGCAGGTGATGTTGCAAAATGATGCTGACAGATTTCTTCAACCCAGAATTGCCACAAACTTTCAGCTTCTAAGAACTGCAGTATTTGTAAAGTCTAGCAAAGTGAAGTTCAATAAAATGAGGTGTGTCTGTACCCTCTCAGGACCTAATGAACCAGAAGCTGAAGTACTTCAGAAGTATACTATAGCAATTCAAACGCACTGAACTAGGCCATAATTATAACAAATAAATTATTCAAAAGTAAGTATACAGTGACCATGTAGTAAGTAAAATATCATAAATACTTTCTTCTACCAAGAGGAAAAAAACAAAACAAAATGTTTGGTATAAGTATCACTGTTCAAAAACAACATACACAGAAAAAGTCTAGGATGTACACACTCCATGCTAGCACAGTTTGCATGGGAATTGGTAGAAATTCTCCTAGTCTCTGCCCCAAGGTTAACTTCCATTCAATTCCCCTGGAGTTGTGCAGTTCTGAGATGTAGGCTGCTTCTGAGTATAGGCAGGAGATATGAGACGAAAACAGAAGAGGAGGAGGAGGGGAGGAGAATGACAGAAGAGGAGGGGGAAAGGGAAGGGGGAAGAGAGAGGAGGGGGAAAGGGAAGGGGGAAGAGAGAGGAGGGGGAAAGAGAAGGGGGAAGAGAAAGGAGGGAAAAGGAGGAAGAGGGAGGAGGGGAGAAAGGGGAAGGGGAAGAGGAAGAAGCAGGAGCAACAAGAACAGGAGACTCCCAGCTGGATTCTCCTTACTTCTCACTTCTCATTTCAGTTCCCTTCTCCACTCTGCCCCTACCGTTTTCCAGAGTCATCAAAGAGCTGCTCCAGACATCACGGCCTGTGTTGGGTTGTGTTCAGTGGGAAAGAGGGTGTAGTGTCCCTGGAGCTGTAACCTCCCCACCAGGAGGCTTTCAAGTGTTCATTTCTGAAAGCACAGCTATTTGGGGGACGTTCACACAAGCACTTTCCCAGTGGGCACTTCAAAGCTGTGACAAGGTCTTGTATCTACATGCTTATGTCTCCCGGGGTCAGAGGAAAATCACTTTTCAGGAAAAACAAAGCAGTTTTCTTTGACTTCTAATAAATGGTCAAGAAATTAAGTAAACTGGCCAAAGCACTTAAGCAATACAGGACATGGGAACTGAGAGCAGAAGGCAGAGGGAGAGGCCTCTGAATGAGAAAGACCACTCCAGAGGGGTTCGAACCAGTGAGCCTTTGGTTACTAAACACAGGTTTCCCCCAAGTATGTTTTCAATGCTGAGTACACAGCTCTTTAGTAATGGGCTGTTAACACCATTCATTGTGCAGATGGCCTTGTGTACTTGCCTATCTCTTAACCACATCTGAAAAGCCAGGACTTACACTTATGCTTCACCACCTCCTGGCAGCAGAGGGAGAACCTGGAACCCAAACTCATTAAACAACAATGCACGATTCCAGGGCTTTGGTGTAACTTGAAGGAAATGCCGAAAGTGACTGCTCAAGAGGGGAAATGCTTTTTAATATAATCATTGCCTCTTACCAATGCCTCATCTTACAGCAGCCCTGAAAAATCAGCTAGGCAGGCTTTATTTTACACGTGCCATTAAACATAGCTGAATAGTTTAAAAACTTTGTTCCTTATTCACTAAAGATTTCTCATTGCTTTTCCACTTAAATCAGACTTCTCATTTCTAAAAGTTATTTTCATAGGAATCCTTCACAAACAAATTGCGTATCTTCTGCCTTCTTAAACAAGGTGTTTTCAGTTTGATTTTAACTTTCCTTGCTTTATATTGTGCTGTATTGGAGGAAGGCTCCAAAGATCTTGAAGTTTACTTTCATATTTGCGTGTGATGCAGGGAGCTCAGCCGGTGCTCTGTGACAACCTATAGGGGCTGGGGGGCATGGGAGGGAGGCTGAAGAGGGAGGGGACACGTGGCTGTTGATGCACAGCAGAAACCCGCACAATACCGTAAAGCAAGAATCCTCCAATTAAAACAAAACAAACAAAAAGAATGACAAGGAGCATAGTCCAGTTTGGGGCCAGCTATCCAGGTGGCTCTGGACAAACCATTTTATCCACTCTAGCCCCAGTTCTCTCATCTGTTAAATGGTGACAACACTACCTCCTCACCCTCAACCCTCACCATCAAACGGAGATAATGTTTGCAAAAGTGATTGCCAAAATTATAAAGAGCTATACAGATATCAGACAGCATTACAATGACCGTGTTAGGTCCATCTTTTGGGCGAGGGGTTCCTTAAGTGAGAACTCAATGCCTAGAAGCCAAAAAGTGAAATTTGGATTGTTCTTTTTAAATACAGAGGCCTCATGCATGTTCATCTGTGATCACTTTTATGAATTCTTCCTCAGATGGTAATCTGAAAGACTTAGTTTCACCCCTGGAAAGATTAAGTTTCATCTGCAAATATTATATCACCTCAAATGATCTGAAGTAGGGAGAGTCCCCTATGTAATAACTCTGAAAAAACACTTTCCCTCCACTAAGTTCTGAGGGGTTTGTTTCTGCCCCATTATCCAATGTAACCACCAGTTCCTATGCTGGCTAGGCCAGGTGGGGAGGCGGTCTTTAAATAATTTATTTGTTGTTTAGTCACTGATTCTTTAGTGACCCCCATGGACTGTAGCCTGCCAGGCTCCTCTGTCGATGGGATCCTCCAGGAAAGAATACTGGAATGGTTTGTCATTTCCTTCTCCAGGGGATCTTCCTGAATCCAGGGATCAAGCCTGTGTCTCCTGCACTGCAGGCAGATTCTTTACCCCTGAGCCACCAGGGAAGCCCATTTGAAATAACTGCAAGAAGTGAAACACTAATCCTCAATCAGCCTCCTTTTTTCCCCAGGAAAAAAACGTGAAGAATTTTGTCATGGCCGTCAGTAATGAGACATCAAAAGCTTCATAAAATCTTAAACAAACATCAGCTATGGATTTCCATTTATCCAGATACTTATTTGCCACATTAAAGAAATTCCATTATGTCAGTCTGGTAATATTTCCCTTCAACAAAAATTATCACTTAGGTCCTTTAGCCTACCTGGTCATGAAGTGAAAAAATATTCCCTCAGATATTTGCTTTGAAAATGCGTAAATCTAAAGAAAAGAATGAACATCCTTAGGCTCTTCACTCAGACTCATCAATTATCATGGTTTGCCACATTTGCTTCTCCTCTTTCTCCTAGTTTTTCCCCTGGGCCTCATGAGAATTGAGTTGAATATTTATGACACTTCACCTTTAAAGGTGCCAACACTCATGAAACTTAACAGTGATACAATACCACTGGGGTTCACACACATCCTTATTCAGACTCCCCCACAGTTTCAACAGTGTCCTGTATAGCGTCCCCCCAAATCTAGGATCCAATCAGAGGAGATGAATAGAGGGTACCTGTCGCCCTCTTGAATTTTCTTGTTCTACAACAGTTTCTCAGTCACTTTTTAATGACAATTTTTAAAGACTGCAATCTAGTTTTGTTGTTGTTTTTTTTTAATAGAATGCCCTTCCACTTAGTTTTATCGGATTGTTTCCTTATGTTTTAATCCAGGTTCAATGTTATTGGCAGGCATACACAGAATGATGTGCCCTACCCAATGTGTCAAATCAAAGAACGTCTGGTATCGCTTGTCCCGCAGCTGGTTTATCAGGTGGCTGCCAGAATGTCTGACGGACTTCTCAATCAAATACACACCTTTGCCCCTTTGTTATTAACAAGCTGTATGTGACTTTTTGAAATGATCTAAATATTGTGGTGCCCCATCTTTCACCCAATGGTTTTAGCATCTATGGACGATTTTTGTTTAAAATATTACTATAGCACTTGAAAAATGGAGACTTGCTATTTCCAGTATTTCTTTAATATCTAGTATTTCCAGTATTTCTTTAATATCTAGTAGTTAATTTCTTCTCCCTTATCACTAATTTTTTCAATGTTTCTTATTAATGTATAATTACTGTCATGATTTCATTGTGATGCTCAAACTGTCTCACACGTGGCCTGTGGGAGTCTCTCGAGCAGGACTATGGCTTCTGAGTCAAATCCACTGACCTGCAGTATCTGGAAAGATCTGGAAACTTCCTTGGGATGAAACCCCTGCCGTCCAGCTGCCTGTATTGTGGATCGCGCTTCATGCAGTCACACAGCGTCAGCTCTGCAGCTCATTTGGATGTCTTTGGCGAATGCTCTCTCTCTTCACACTAGATGGCCGCTGCCATGCAGGAAACCTCTGTCACCTTCCCCATGTCTGCCCTGGTCTAGATCTTCCTCTTCTCTAAATTCAGAAAAAAACTGCACAAATGCAGCCTCGTCTGTCTCCCTCACGTGAAGTGCCAGGAACAGAGACAAGGCCGAACTTCTTGCCTCTGCCACTTAGTACCTGCAGGACAACAGGCAAGTCTGGCATCTCTGGACCAACTGCAACTTCCTCTCATTCACGACTGTGAGAATGCAATGAAGAAACATCTAGAATCACACCTGGCATGAAAACAGGTACACATAAACTGGCACTACTCGAAGTCTACCTCCTTCCCCACCTCCCAATAGCTTACTTTCCATATTATAGGAGAGATGGCTTTCTAAGAGACAGATGTCATCACATCAGATTCCCTGCTTCAACCTTTCTTGGCTTCCCGTGGCCAGACTCCTTGGAAAAAGTGACCAGACCTCTGAAAATCTGCCCACAGCTTCCCTCTCTGGCGTAATCTCTGGCCACGCAGCCCACAGGATCACATGCCAGGTGTGTCTAACTTTACTGCGTTCTTAAGACTCCCTTTCACACCCTCTCTGTTTTCTCCACCTAGCAATCAACTCCACTTGGCCAACTGCCTCTCATCCATTTCAGATTTGGCTCGGACAGCACCCCCTCAGTGCAGCCAACACTCACAGGAGAGTTTGCCACCTTCTTCCCTGTTTCCATGGCAACTGAGCTCCAAACGTCTGTTAGAGTGGGGACTGTAGTCAGAGAGTAATCTTACATGTTACATGTCTTTCACGGTTTCTGGATGCCCATTTGTCTGATACATTTGTTATTGTTCAGTCACTCAGTTGTGTCCAACTCTTTGAGACCCCATGGACTGCAGCACACCAGGCTTTCCTGTCCTTCATTATCTCCCAGAGTTTGCTCCAATTCATGCCCATCAAGTCAGTGATGTCATCCAACCATCTCATGCTCTGTCACCCCCTTCTCCTCTTGTCCCCAATCTTTCCCAGCATCAGAGTCTTTTCCAATGAGTCAGCTCTTCACATCAGGTGGCCAAAGTACTGGAGCTTCAGCTTCAGCATCAGTCCTTCCAATGAACATTCAGGGTTGATTTCCTTTAGGATTGACTGGTTTGATATGGGCTTCCATGGTAGCTCAGCTGGTAAAGAATCTGCCTGCAGTTCAGGAGACCCTGGTTCGATTCCTGGGTTGGGAAGATCCACTGGAGAAGGGATAGGCTACCCATTCCAGTATTCTTGGGCTTTACTGGTGGCTCAGCTGGCAAGGAATCTACCCGCAATGCGGGAGACCTGGGTTCAATCCCTGGGTTGGGAAGATCCCTTGCAGAAGGGAACAGCTACCCACTCCAGTACTCTGGCCTGGAGAATTCCATGGACTGCATAGTCCATGAGGTTGCAAAGAGTCAGACACAACTGAGCAACTTTCACTTCATATTTTGTGACTGACTGATACATCTGTGTACCCTCAAAGTTTACCCCACACAGGGCAAGTCTTCTAGAAATCTTTTTTCAGAAATCAGCAATCTGGGCTTCGCTGGTGGTTCAGTGCTTAAGAATCTGCCTTGCAATGCAAGGGACATCTGTTCCATCCTTGGTCCAGGAAGATCCCACATGCCAAGGAGCAACTAAGCCCGTGTGCCACAACTACTGAGCCCATGTTCTAGAGCCCTGGAGCTGCAACTACCGACCCACATGCCTGGAGCCTGCATTTCAGAAGAGAAGCCACTGCAATGAGAAGTCTGTGCACAACTAGAGAGCTGCCCACCTGCTCGCAGCAACTAGAGAAAGCCTGCATGCGGCCATGAAGACCCAGCACAGCCAAAAAATAGATAAATAAATGGACGAATCTTAAAAAAATGGAAGTCAGCAATCTGCTTGTTTATGAAAAGAAGTCATCTATACTCTCTCTGCCTCACAATCCCTAGTGACTTCTCATAAACTAAAACCATTTAGAAGGTTTATAAGATCATGTAAAAATGCATATAACAAACATTAAATATAATGACACAGGAATAACTGCAGAGAAAGCATGATTAGAACTATGCAAGAAAAATATGCATAAAGAACTAAGAAATATATTGAAACATAAGGTGGAGAGTGTATAATTTTTTTTTTTTTTTACAATGTCTCTGCAACAACTAAAGAGTTTCTTTAAAATGGAGGAAAAAACATCTTTTTTTTTTTTTTAAAGAAAAAAATGTGTGACTTAGTACATTTCTTTATTTTTTCTGTTTCATTCCTGAAAAGGAACAGAACAGTGAAGAGAGAAAAAGGAAAGTGATGAGGAGACTTGGAATGGGGAAGGATATCAGAAATCATAAGCAAGAATTTTTTTTAAAAAATGAGAATGAACAAAGTGAAAACTATACTGACAAAAAGAAACTGGGAGGCAAGCAGAACATCAGGTAAAATCAAGCAGTGACAATTCAAATTCCACACAATTCAATGCGATGACATAAAGTTATTTTGGTAACAGAGCACCAGCCATATTCTCAAATGCAGATAAGGTTAGCAGAAGCTAATCAGAATATTAAAATTTGCAGCTAGGAGGGCAGCTTTCAAACATTCAAGCTGTTACCTAAGAAAGCAGGAAAGAACTTAAAAAGATAATAAAATCCTGAAAAGCAATGAATCCTGTGTCTTATAAGACTGAACACATGCCAGTAAAGAGACCCGGGAGAGGGAGAATTATTACACCGTGGCTTAGCAGTGAACTGAAGGAGTGCTTTGATCGTTCTAATTTGTGCAACACACACACACACACACACACAAAGCTGAGAGTGGCAGTAAAGAATACGAAGATCTCTCTGTTATTATATGTGTATTTTATTGTTCCGCTTAACAATTACTCTTGGATGACACCCAAACATAATCCTTGTCCAACAGTGGGCTATGTTCATGTACGTTGAAAGGAAAAATAAAAAGACATATCTTTGCAGTTCAAGAGAATTATTTCACTGAAAACACCATGTCAGATTAAGGCCCTAGCCAGCTAAGTACCCAAGCAGGAACATAACTCTCTCGTTTTGAAGGTTTTCAAATCTAAGGTCACCGTGGAGACCAAATAACAGAACCAACGTGAATCTCACTTTAAAGCGCAGCCACTCGATTAACACATGTGATTAACAGCATAAGTTATACCCTCTCTTTCAATAACATTAGTGTGTCCGTATATCTGGGGCCTGGGGTAGATTTGGATTTTTTTTTTCCTTTTCTTGAAGAGTCTGCTAAAACAGCAACATTTTTTCTTACAGAAGTCTTAGGACACAGAAGAATGCTTCTGCTTTTTTGTTTGTTTTTAAAAACGGAATCCTAGAAACATGGAAAAGATGACAAGAGGATGTTTTCTGGTTTGGATACATGCTCCTTGGAGAAAAGCTGTGTTGAGATAATTAACAAGGGGTAATCAAAGGGTCACAAACTTGGCCACCTCCTAAGCCCAGCACATCACATACTGGGACACTAGTCGAATGCCTCCCAGAAGCTCCTGACCCAGGAAGGGAATGCCTCCTTCCCTTCCCACGCCCCAGCAGCTCATCTCTGTTACAGGAGTATTTGATGACATGCCTCCTCTTCCTCACCTCATCATTTCACAGAACAATTACTTCCCTGAGCTGTAACATTTTTATGAAGTAAAGAGAACACTGCCATCAAATGAATGAGCACTAGGGACGATGTTCATAATTAATACTGTATACCTGTTGGAACATTTTTCTTAGAAGCCATGCGTTTTGAGAATGGGCATTAAGAGAAGAATTAAAATATACTAATTATGGAGCTTTGTATGATGACAGAATCAAGTTTAAGTTCACACACTTATGTTAAACGAAATCATATTCTAAAGATCAACTCTCTACCCTTGGAGTTTAATGATAATTGATAATCATTAAGAGTATCCACCAGCCAACAGGCCTTGGATGGTGTTTAAAGTCAGGGGATACCCAGTTCTGGAAGCCTCGTACTTTTGTGTCCTGTCTCTGGCCTTTTCATCCATATCCATCCCATCCAGGATATGATGAATCACAAATATTTAATTTCTAGCACTGATTCCACTCTCAACTTCAGATGCACACTATTTATTGGTCTGGATACCACCAGTGAGATGTCTCACAAGTACCTCAATCTCTATTTGTTTAATCTAAAGTCACCTTTGAAATCCTTCCTTTCTCTCCTCATTCCCTGTATCAAATGTATTGCGAAGCTGCACTGATTCAGCTGCTTAGATTGGTTTCCTCCTCTCTATCCCTAGGGCCAGTGGCTTAGCTTAAGGCCCTCAGATAACAGCATTTCCCACATTATATAAGATGCAAGTTTGGCTGAGGTGGTCTTCAGGCGTTTTCCACAAAGGCAGGGACTTCCGTCGACTGCTCGCCCTTGCTCTCCAGCACCTCAGTCACAGCAGGTGCTTCATGCATGTTAAGTACATTTTCAGGGGATGAACCACACTCTAGGGGTGAAAGCATGGTAGTGACACCAAAAGCTTCCTTCCTTCCGTACAGCATTTTACAGCGACAGACCCTGTGTGTTCACTTCCGTCTTTCACTCTCACAATTCCTTATGACGATACAAAAAGTATCATAAGCCCTGTCTTGCCAACAAAGGGACCGAAGCTCTGAGATGTCAGACGCAACTGCCACACAACTAGCACGCGCCGGCTGACATCACCCTCACTCTGACCCCAGCACTCTTTCTACTGCTGGGCAGGTTTGCACTGTTACAGGTAATAACTCCCTCTCTGTGCAAAGGTTCAGACAGAATTTGATTAAGATGGTGGGGTGAGGATATCAAGACAGTGGATTGGATGACTTTCAGTAAGGTTCATTTCTGTTCTGACTAACCCAGTCCCAGCTATGGCTCCAAGGCAGGCAAACCTGGTCTCTGGGATCTCTCTAGCAATCCCCTTTGGACACTGTTCCCCACTGCGATATTCTGGCCCTTGTCTGACCTCCAATTTCTTAGGCTTGATCTGACTCCAAGAGGTACCACCAAGCCTTCAAGACCTTTTCCAACGCTTCTGTCTAGCTTCAGAAATCACTCTTGTTTACCCATGAAGTGTTCTCGCCAAAAAATTAAAGTGACTGAATCAAGTCTCCACGACAGCTTCTATTTAGAGGAAATATGGGAGAGAGAGGAAGAAGTTTATTGAACTACAAAGAAACAAACAGACAAAACCAGAATGTGGTGTCTTCTACAGGACAACTGCTAGATCTCTACCAGTTACCGATGGGATTTAAAAAAGGGTAGGGTGGGGAAGCAGAGAAGGCAATGGCACCCAACTCCAGTACTCTTGCCTGGAAAATCCCATGGATGGAGGAGCCTGGTAGGCTGTAGTCCATGGGGTCGCTAAGAGTCGTACACGACTGAGCGACTTCCCTTTCACTTTTCACTTTCATGCACTGGAGAAGGAAATGGCAACCCACTCCAGTGTTCTTGCCTGGAGAATCCCAGAGACAGAGGAGCCTGGTAGGAGGCCGTCTCTGGGGTCACACAGAGTCGGACACAACTGAAGCAACTTAGCAGCAGGTTGGGGGAGAAAGAACTGCTCTAGAATGTAAAGACTTAACAGAACAACTAAATGTTATATACAGTCTTTGGATCCTAATTTACACTAATTGACACAAACTGGTTTTTAAAAAGGGCATTTTTAAAGACAATCAAGATATTCCATGAACTAGTACTTGCCAGTACCAAAAAATTACGGTTAATTGTGCTGAAGTATCAACAGAATTAAAATGTCCAAAAATTTAGATGCGTATTAAATGTGAATGAAGCAATGAAGTAACATTGTCTGGGATTTGTTTTAAAATACTTCAAAAGAAAAAAAGAAAGTAAGATGAAGCAAATGTAAGCAAATCTTGATAAGAACTGAATCTGGGTGTTAGTATATGAAGGTTCCTTATACTGGTTTCTCTTCCTTGGGACACAGTTGGAAAATTTCAGAATAAAAAACTGTCATTTGAACCCATTCTTCCATGAGTTCTGTTCTACAAAAGAATTAGATTTAATGAGTTTTTACTCATAATTTTTGCTAACATTTCACTCCCTCCTGTATACTTCACTTTAAAGACTCCAATGTCCAGAAGACTGTCACAGAAAGATGGCCCTAGTTGGGGTCTCTGGCAGCATGATAAGCAAGTGACATGTTTGGGTTTGGTTGGGCACACAGTTCCTGTTAACCTCTATCTTTACCAAGAAAACCCACAAGCTATTTTTACCTGCAGGATCTTGGTTTAGACTTGCTGATGACTCAAGATGTAAGTGCCAGTGCTAACCAACAGTGGCTTTGCTGGTGACTAGTGGAGCCGCAGGGGTCCTAAGAAGAAACAGGCTGCAACCGGATCTGGGAGAAAGGCTATACAGCAC
>NW_011491028.1:623950-631703 GCF_000754665.1 Bison bison bison | reverse complement strand
ATTTTAAAGGATTGAACTAAACCATCAATCAGCTGACTACTGAAAACACACTGCTTGTCAAGCCAGCCTCACCGAGGGAGTCTACTTCACTGGATCCTCAGTGACAACAAGAAACTTCCTATGAGTCAGGAGCTTCAGGCAAGCGCCGAAGAGTTCTCACTGAGGATAAAGAAGATATGAGCCTGGCTTTCTCTAGAAGGGCTGAAGAGCAAGAAGGGGGTGCAGGGAGGCAGTACTGCTGAAGGAGACAATGGACCCTCGGGACCATTCCTTCTGTAGGGTGGCTTCTCTAGTTACAGACACAGATTGCAGCAAGAATGCAAGAGTGGAGTAAGAAACGAGATACCTCTGAGCACATGTGTTAAGTCTAGGAAGGAAGGGGACCCACAATAAGCAAGCGACCTAAACAAATCCAAAATTTCAAATGATAAAGTACCACTTTAAAAATCCTTCTTTCAAGGGACTGATTTTTTCCAGCCCTCTTCCAAGATTCTATCAGAAAGAATGTCTCTTATGGAAGGAACACAAGGGCAAATGAATGAAACTGAAAGGGTGTTTCACTAGCACAAGTGTGATACAAAGAAATGCTTCCAAACATTTCATACATACAATCACAGCATTCCACATTTTCTCCCACCCAGATTGAGGAAATGAGCTGCTTCTACTTCTTTTTGCACTGAAGAGCTTTCATGAAGTTAAACATTTTAAAAACTAAATCTCCTGCTAATTCTTTCATAAAGTTAGGAAGATCTTCCCAGTTGAAATTATGCCAAGGCAGAGGCTGGGGTAAGGAGTGTTAGGTGAATCTGATGGGAAGGTAGAGACAGTGAGAGAGGAATAGTTTATTTTAAAGAAAAGCTTATTTGCTACTAGAGAAGATCAGGACAGTGAAGTGCCCCACCAGGGAGGAGAGATCTTGTTTGGTGGGTGGAGGACATGAGTTTGAGCAAACTTTGGGACATGGTGAAGGACAAGGAAGCCTGGCGTGCTGCAGTCCATGGAGTCGCAAAGAGCAACAACAAAAGGGTGCAAGGAAACAAGAACAGTGTCTCTGGCTCTGCTCTTCTGCATTCCCACTGTAGGGCTTAATAGAAAGAAGGAAAAAATATTATCTGAAATTGAACTTTCCATCTAAGAGAGGGGAAAAGCATATAAAAGCTTGTGGAGCTGTTAACAAGGGAGCGAATGATATTTTAAAAGTTTGGCAGGAAACCAAACAGCTACACCCACACACAAAGCTGAACTGCTTCCATCAAACTAAGTAGACCGCATATTCCCCCAGCTGGGAAGTGCTGGCAGGGTCTGGGAATTTTGAGGAGTGGCGTCACCTAACTGTATTGCTCAGTAATGTTCCCAGATGAAGGCGAGGGGGGTTGCTTCTAAAGAAATGTTCACCTCTGGCCTAAATCAAAGGACCCCCTGAACAGGATGAGAAAAAACAAAATGGGAAATTACAGCGAGGAAAGCTTTACCTTCGGAGAGCAGTTGAAATGCATACCGGGCACTGGGAGTGTGGTTACATACATTGTAATACACCGATACAGGTACAGCGTGCCAACTATGCAGAAAAATCTTCTGCTAATAATAGACCTAGAAAAAGGGAAAAACAGGGCAGACACTCAGTCAGCAAATTCTGCAGGTTCATTGAAGTTTTCAGTGCTCCAACAATACAAACAAACCCCCAAACAACCTGAGACATTGCTATCAGAACGCTGAAACTATAAGAGCAGATTAAGGTGAAGCTTTTGAGAATGATACTGTGTTTTTTTGTTTGTTTGTTTTACATTAACTTTAAGGTCAAGGGAGTTTAAAACACTCCCCACTGCTATTAATGGGGCTTCCTGAGGCCTGAAACACCAGTTGACATTCAACTGATGGACAAGGAGGGTTTAAACTGATGGGCCAGAGCTGAGTCAGGGTCTGTGGTTAAACATTTAGGGAGTGTCTTTTCTGTCATAAAAAAGAAGATGTTCAGAAAATTACAATGATATTAGATTGTAATGAATTTATGCCAAGAGAATTCAAAACTTTTCTGACATTTAGTGAGTCAAAGGCATTAAACCATTGGACTTGTATATCCCAGAAACTCTTTATTTTAGCTGATCTCCAAAGAAGCATGATGCCAAGAAAAGAGCCTGTCTGAATGACAGCATCCAACCCACACCTCTCTCTCCTAACAGTGTGGCCTTGGGATAGGCTATTGACACTCTCTATCAGTTTCCTAGTCTGTAAACCAGGGATAAGAACATGAGAAATAAGGAATGGACAGTCTTTGCCATTTACGCACAATGGTAGTCATCAAGTGTATGGATTACGTGGGTGAATAACCAAATAAGCAAGAATTAGGCATCTTTTCCATTTCAAATTTATTGGTGGTTCTGGTGAAATTATTTGATAGGTACACATGAGCATGTATATTGAGTCTGATAGCTTCTCGTAACAGCAAGTCTCACGTAGGTTTGGCTTTAACTAGATTAAGTTGTACAAACTTCAGTGTCTCCTTGGACAAGAATGTTCCTTCCCTCTCTACTTCAACCTGTTCTAGCCTGTTCTGCTGCTGCTGCTGCTGCTAAGTTGCTTCAGTCACGTCCGACTCTGTGTGAGGCTGCCCCGTCCCTGGGATTCTCCAGACAAGAACACTGGAGTGGGTTGCCATTTCCTTCTCCAATGCATCAAAGTGAAAAGTGAAAGTGAAGTCGCTCAGTCATGTCCAACCCTCAGCGACCCCATGGACTGTAGCCCACCAGGCTCCTCCATCCATGGGATTTTCCACAGGCCAAAATCTCAGTCCTGTGGGTCTCCTCCTCCTCAACTTTGAGAAGTTCAAGTTTTTCCTTGGCCCAGGGCATTCTGACTTAAACACAAATATTTCTAGAAACAATGAACAGGCTTTCCTCTGAGGATACTGAACACTTAATCGCTCCATAATTGTACAATGTAGCTCTATTTTTACACAGGATGGACATTCCTACTGGAGTCTGGTTGTTGGAGGAGTATCTGTGTTATCTGTACTTTTTAACAAGAGGGATGAAGTGGTATGTCACTTGGTTGACTGAAAATTAATTTAAAAATAATCCATGTGACCGTATTAGTGTTTCATTCATAACTACACAGTCCATGTAAGGTCCTCAGGTTGTAAAGGTACGGTTCGGGTCTTGTGACTCTTAACCCCAATTTTAGACACCGGGTCCAAACACTGCTTACCACAGAGAAATGTCTTATTTTCTCTTATTAAAGCTGTGCTTGTCACCCCCAAGGACAAGAATTTATTCACTACAAAGCTGTCTTTTATAAAGGTATGTGCCTCTAATTCCAGGAATTATGAAAAGCACGGTATAATTAAGCCATATACAGAGGGACAATACTAGATCACATTACTAGATTATAAATGTCTGATCAAAATACCTGAAATAACCAACTGAATTTTACATTGTAAGATACAATGATCATTTTTCTCAAAAAGAAAATGCCCTCTCACGCCATCCTGTTCAAAGAAACAGAAATTACTTTCAATTTTACGTGAATGATACAAGAAACATCTACAACAGAAAACTGTTCAGTCTATTCAGATACGCCAGTCTCTCTCTTCAGAGGAAGAGAAACAAAATGACGGCTATCGCTCCATTTTGATGAATATTTTTACCTTAAAATCACTTTGCCTGATGGTTTCACGGTGCACACGAGACATATACATGCACAAACCACCTATTTCCATAGCTCAAACCTGAGTCACATCTGAATAGCAGTGAAAAGACTCAGGATTACCTGAGAATGAGGTACACAGAAAAAGGATAGAGGATGAGAAAAGTTTTTGTTTACAAAAAAACAAAGCAAAACATTTTAAAGGTAACAAACATTAAAGGTTCAGTCACATTTACTCTTTGAAGTGAAAAAATCAGATGACTCACACCCATGTGACGTCGTCAACATTAACACGGAGACGAGATGGAAGTGGCTGTTACTGAGAATCTTCTCATCTTTGGCATTTACTTATCTTTTTTGAAATTATGCTTAGAATATCTTCAGTGCATAATTTTAAACAAGAATTTCCTACTGTACACTTTAGAAAGCAGGATATATATATATATATATATATAAAAAAGTGTTTCAAAATCTTCTATCCTGTTAAGGTATTGTTTACTTAATCAAAGAATTTCACACAGTAGAATTCTTTCTTAAGTTTCAAAGTTCAAGATGTGTTTTTTTTTTAAAGATCTAAAATAGTTAAAAATGTAACTAAAGCAACAAAAAAGGCACAGAAGAAACATTAATGAGGTATTTCTAGAGATTAAGCAAATGCCAAGGACAAGATGCACATTACAATTCTCAAAACCACAGTTATGTTCTTCTCACATGGGAAATGTCTCTTTCGTGTTAGAAAGAAGTCTATTTCCTATCTGCTCACACTCTGCAATGACAGTCATATCATAGACACTTGTGTATGATCGTGGTTATCTATTCTTCTCCCAAGTAGTTGAGTAATAGGGTCATTACTACTTTCTCTGACATAAAGAAAAACATACGTGTTAAATCGGATATATATATATATAAAGAAATATGAATAAAAGTGTTAATATTTTTTAAGATCTGCAAGAAGAGTATGCTATGTTCAGAATAACTTTATTAAACTTTTCATTCTCCCAACTCAAAAGAGAAAAGAGTATTCAGAACCTGATCACTTACTACACCAAATATAGGCTTAAAAGAGCAGTACTACATTGTTTTTGGCATTTGAAATGATAGTCTATAAAGTTCTAAAGGAAAAACGAAGAAAGAAATGAATACACTGGAGAGTAAAAGGAAAATACTGGGAAGTTCCATTGTTTCCCACAAGTTTTCTCAACTAAGCCACAACCAGAATACGCATAGTTCTTTCAGTGCTCAGACCTGCTCTCCCAGCTCCTGAGAAGTTACTGACTTTTAGAAACAAACAGGTCCTGAGACATGGCAGTGCATCCAAGTGACAATTCCAAAGCAGGAGGCGATCAACAAGGGGGAGGGCACACGAATCTGTGGGCAAGGATCGGGGGCCCCGAGTCTCCGGAGAAGCCACGGAAGCCAGCGCACACGGTTCAGGTCCTTCCGGTACTGCCGAGGGACACAGCGTCTCCAGCTCATCTACACACAGATGCTGGCTCTGCCTTTCACAAAGGCCAGCTTGATGAACTGAATCATCTCAATTAACTTCCTTGGAAACTGGCTTCCTAACCAGCAAAAGGATATTTTCCTTATGATTCAGAGAAATGCTACTGAAGAATTTCCCCAGACTGTTATTAACAGTAACTAGGGTTTTGCCAAATTCCTCCTCTATGCCAAACTCTGAGCCATTTAGCTCTTAGAACCACCTGCATTGCAATGCTATGACCCTTATTTTACAGATGGGAAAACTGCAGTTCAGATAATTTAAGCTGAAATATAAATATATTACCCAAGACAAAAAGGTTCAGGAAATGGCTTCAGATTGTGTAAGAAATCCCAATTTTATTTTGAGACTACACTGCTGTGAACCAATAGATGAGCCAACATTCGATCTCATTTAAGTTACAAAATCTACCTAACTCACATTTTTCACTTAGGGTTTAAAGTCATATTTCATATTGACCCAGACCTCTGCAAAGCATTTTTGACAGTTATTTTAATGATAAGCTGTTAGTTATTAAAGTACTGAAAAAGATTCTTCTAGGTATCAAACAGGAAACTGTTCATTTTCCATTATTGTTTGCACAGTCTGTGCCCAGTAAGGTTTGCTTACATCCCTCCAATGACTGATCAGTCTGGTCGCTCAGACAGTAAAGACTCTGCCTGCAATGTGACAGCCTGGGCTCAATCCCTAGGTCGGGAAGATCCCCTGGAGAAGGGAATGGCTACCCACTCCAGTATTCTTGCCTGGAGAATTCCACGGACAGAGGAGCCTGAAAGGCTATAGTCTATAGGGTTGCAAAGAGTCAGACACAACTGAGCAACTAACACACTGTGCTGAGATGTTATCTACTTCTCAACATTCTATCTCACCTGAACTGCTACTGTGACCTTTGACCTACTGTCCCTAATTCCATTTGTACCTCCATAAAAGCCTTTCTACACAGAGAAGCCAGAATCATCTTTTTTAAAAGTTAAATAAAGCACACCCTTTAAAAACCCCCCAATAGTTGCCAAATATATTTTGAATAAAATCCAAATCCTTTACCAAGCCCACGAGGCCCCAGATGATCTGGGCCAAGCTCCCCTCCCTCTGCTCTCCCCATCATTCCTAAACTTCAGTCTGATGCCCTTGGTGCGACTGAACACATCGCACCAAGTCCCTCCACCTTAGGCAGACCTCTGTGCCAGCCATGCCCTCTGCCGGACCCTGGAAACACTGCCCGTTGTCAGGTTTCTGACAGACCACCGACTCTACAAAAGGCACCTGGGGCCACCTTCACCCACTTCCCTTTCTTCAGAGCCTCCCACTCCCATGCCCACACTCTGCTGAAGCTAACGCCAACAAGTTTCTTAAATCTGTTTTCCTCCCTTTAACTCCTGGCTACTAGCCCTGGGATTCCCTGGATTATGGTAACCGCTTGTCATCATCTGACGTTCCAATTCCCATCACGGGCTCTTCTCCACGTGAGCCCAAGCTACTTCCCATTTTATCTCGCAGATATGAATTCTATCACCCTGGGCCAAAGGGGCTCCACTCACCAAGTATCTTGTTTTTGCCAGCAAATCTCTTTGCCTGGCCTTTCCTGTTACCCAAACCACCTAGCTCATATAACAGCTCTGCATGCAGCTTCCTACCAGTTTCCAACTGGAGAGAGCCACTTCATTCTCCAGACCACTTCAAAACTTGGTTTCTAGTTTATGGTATTTTTTAATAGTGAAATTGGGATTACCATTATCAACAGAGGCCTTCGTCCCTTCTATCAGAGAATGCCCCTAAAGAAAGCTGCTCCTTACTTATGTTTTAGTACTAGTGAGACATCTGACGGTGCCTGTAACATGGGCAATATCCCGCAGCTCTATGCTTTAGAGCTTCACTTCTTACTACTTCTGATAGCGCTTTCCTGCTTCTTCCCACAAATGTTTGTCCTTTAAACTCCTTCCTCTGCTGGAAATAACCTCTGCTGACGCTCACCAGTCCTTCACTCTGCATCGTTCCTGCACTTTAACTGACAGCAGTTGTCAAGATGGCTGCATTCATCCAAGCAGGGCTGTGGGTCCTGCCATCTTTCTCCCTGGCCTCCCTTGTCTCCTCACTGGCCTCAAGGCCCTTCTGGCCTTTCTACCCATCACAGGAGTCACAACTCTCCAGACGATGGATCACGAAAACCCAGGGCTTAATTTCATACTTTAAGAAGGAAAGTCCCAAGGAAGGGGTTGTAAAACAAAAAGGAAAGAATAAATGCCATAGAATGAAAGCAGAATAAACAGAAAAGTAAAAATAGATGCTCTCCGGGGAAATACAGAACTCATTTACTATTTCCTAGTGTGTACACAGGAGGATGGCAGTTTGCGAATCAGGAGAATGAGATGGAACTATGCACCCAGCTCAGAAATGAGTCTGTAAAGCACAGTCCTCCGCCTTACAAAAGTTCAACTCAAAGAGACCTTTGCATTTTTGGTATTAATTATTTTAACCACATTACTGTTCAGCATATACTGTCATCCCATTTTACAGAAGAAGAATCAAGATGTAAAGACTCTCTAGCCTGGGGCCAGAGAGTCAGTCAAGAAAGAAACACAACAAAAACCAAGTCTTTATCCTTTCAATTGG
>NW_011491028.1:598869-623693 GCF_000754665.1 Bison bison bison | reverse complement strand
ACGTACGACTAAACAACAATAATAATACTTTTGATTAGCTGCTGTTTTCACTAACAAAGCTGTCAAGTTAAAAAAAAAAAAAAGGTACCGACTTATATTTTTTTCTAAGCCTCATGTAAAAGATCTGCAAAATAATGCAACAGATGATTAGATTTAGAAAATGATCTGTACTGGTTTAGGGAATCTGTAAAGAACAGATCAGATGATAAAACTGTCTGCACTAAAGCCACCTTAAAAAATTTATTTCCTAAGTTAAATATAGATTGTAACATGAGATAAAGAAAAAAATATTACCCTCTAAGATTGTATGGTCTATGTGAGAGAGTTAAAAAGAATCACAATCAAGCATCCTCCAGAAACCGCAGCACACGTATGTATCAAACAGAAGAAGTTACCTTTCTTGTTAGTATTTTAGGCTATTAGCAAAAATAGTATGTGAGCATACATACATACCTGTGTATAATACAAATACATGTAATTGTGTGTGCGTGCGTGCTCAGTTGTGTTCGACTCTCTGTGACCCCATGGACTGCAGCCCACCAGGCTCCTCTGTCCGTGGGATTTCCCAGGCAAGATACTGGAGTGGGTTGCTGTTTCCTCCTCCAGGGGATCTTCCTGACCCAGGGATTGAACCCAAGTCTCTTGCATCTCCTGCACTGGCAGGTGAATTCTTTACCACCGCACCACCTAGGAAGCCCATGAGTGTGTACACATAATGCAAATATGTGTATCTTTCCTCATTCCCTTCCTTCATGAAAACTTACCCACCCTGAATCACATTCTTAATGTCTGTTCAGTTACAGCTGGCTGAACTCAACAATTCATGTTTGCCCTTAAGCTCATGGATCACCCTTGATAGTAACACTTTTGCTTTAACAGGGGGTTGGTTTCTAGAAACATCATAAGCACATACATCACCACCAATGGCTAACATTTATTAAATTCTAGGCACAGTACTCCTGCCTGGAAAATCCCATGGACGGAGGAGCCTGGTAGGCTGCAGTCCATGGGGTCACTAAGAGTCAGACATGACTGCGTGACTTCACTTTCACTTTTCACTTTCATGCACTGGAGAAGGAAATGGCAACCCACTCCAGTGTTCTTGCCTGGAGAATCACAGGGATGGGTGGGCTGCCGTCTCTGGGGTCGCACAGAGTTGGACACGACTGAAGCGACTTAGCAGCAGCAGCAGCAGGCATAGTAATCAGCACAGTGCAATCCTCAATAAATGTTAGCTGCTGTTATTATTTATTTACTCTCCTAATGAACATGTGTATGTGCCAGGCCTTATTCTGGGACTACAGCAGTGAATCGAATGGACAAAAAGCTGGCCTTGCGGCATGTGTATTCTAGGAGAGGAAGCAGACAATAAACATATAAGTAAAATATAGAGCATGCTGGGAAAATTCTAAAGGGTAAAATTAAGTGAGAGTGTCACTGGGGGATAGGACGTTACAGATTGGGGGTTAGTTGATCAGAGAATGTCCCTACATGTGAGGAGGGTTAACCATGAGGATATCTGTGGGAGAAGATTCTCTTTTTCTTTTTTTAAAAATTAATTGATTCATTTTCACTGGAGGGTAGTTGCTTTACAATGTGGTACTGGTTTCTGCCACACATCAACATGAATCGGCCACAGGTATACATTTGTCCAGCCCCCCATCCTGAGCCCCCACCCCCAGCCCCGCAGCGCCTTCTTCGGAAGGAGATTCTAAACAGAGGTCAGTACGTGAGGGCACTGGAGACTGGCAGGAGGGTCAGGGGGAAGCAGGACATGAGGACCTGCAGTCTGGGAGGACCTCCTTGGTCACCATAAGCACCTCCAACCTGAACGCTGTAATGAGATGAGGAAGGGTCACACACACCCACTCACTTGTGAAGTTACACGTTCTGTCTGCGGAGCTGACACATGACGTAAGGGGAGCAAGAATGGAAGCAGACTGGGAGGAAGCTCCTGTAACCACCCAGGCAAGAGACGGCACCAGCGACTGCAGGGCAGCGACTTGGTGAGAAGTGGGGGGATGAAGACCAGACGTGGTGACCGAGACGTCTGGCCTGAGAGTCGGGGGAAGACAGACACGCTGTTCCCAAGTGGTGCGAGGGGGAAAGAAGAAGCCTGCAGATACAGGAGATGCAAGAGATGTGGGTTCAATCCCTGAGTCAGGAAGATTCCCTGGGGGAGGAAATGGTTACCCACTCCAGTATTCTTGCCAGGAAATCCAGTGAACAGAGGAGGCTGGTGGGCTACAGTCCGTGGAGCTGCAGAGTCGGACAGCACTGACCGACTGAGGGTAAGATGGGAACGGGGGCAGGGCAGGCACAGGAACCAGGAGGGCACCAAGGACTCGTTAAGTGCTCCATACATATATCTCACTCCATCGGCACAACGACGCTGAGACGGGCACTATTTTTATTGTTCCCATTCTGTAGATGAGGAAACAATGCTACTACAAGTAGTTAAGTAACCTGACCAAACTCACCTCAAGTCAATAGGTGCCTGTAGATTATCTTAAACTAAGATTTACAGTATAACTGATGCTTAACTGCCACTGCCCTGATACAAACAGGCTGGGAGGGACAGATGCAATGACTTCTAAATAAGATCATGAATACTTAGACAGACATCCATGACGATTTTTTAAGAGAAAGGGACAGAGATGATCCCGAGGCACATTGTAAAATACAAGGCAAATATGGTACTAAAAATACACACACATACAGATTACACCTATCTGAGCATACAGGAAAATATTAAGCCAAATATGAAACCAGATGTTAGCATTATTTATCTTAGGCACCATCAGTAAATTTTTCTTTTTTATTTTTACCTTCTAATCTGCCTATAAGCGAGGTACATTAGTTTCTTTAGTGTCATAAATAAAAACTAACTTATGAAAACTGTAATTTATTGCACCTCTGTATTTTTTTTTCTTTCTCTCCCTTTTATCCTCTCAGTTTAAAAAGCCACTTAGAATATTTATGCTCATTTAAAACCTAAATTGCTGGGATTACTGAATTTAGTTTCCTGACAATTCCTAGAGTTCAGGCTAATATTTAGGTCTTGAGACTGACACTGATAAAGGTGAGAGCAGGTAAGACCATCTGTTCGCTACTGTGAGGATGAGAAGTAAGCCTGGCAGCGAATCCATCACTGAGGGCTCAGAGTGGCTGTTCTTCCCCATTCCCAGGGAGCTGGAGCAGAAGCCGGCAAACACCTAGGAGGTCCAGATTACACAGGAGGATAATGAGACAGGAAAGGTCCCCAGAATGAAAGCAGGATCTCAGCCCAGGCTCTGCAGCCCAGACGGACAATGGGGTCAGACTCAAGGGGCGAAAACGAGCTCGAGACAGCAAGGGGACATCAAGGAGAAGAAGAACCTATCTGCAAGGCAGCAACGGCGATGCAGATAGACAGGAGAGGCTTGTGGACGCAGCAGGGGAAGCAGAGGGTGGGACAAACTGAGACAGCAGCATGGAAACATACACGTTACCAAGGGGAAAACAGCCAGCCAGTGGGAATTTGCCGTGTGATGCAGGGAGCTCAACCTGGGGCTCTGTGACAACCTAGAGGGCTGGTGTGGGGTGGGAGGTGGCAGGGAGGTTCAAGGGGGACGGGACATACGTATACCTACGGCTGATTCGCGTGCATGTATGGGAGAAACCAACACAATACTGTAAAGCAAATTATCCTCCAATTAAAACTGAATAAAATAAAAGAACAAGGTTGGGCACTCCTGACTGGTGGTCTGCAGTGGAAAAGCGTTACTGCACTTGGTGGCACCGGGGGTTTCCGAGACCCGTGGTGAACAGGGACCACACCATACCCGGCAGGTCAGAGGACAGCAGTCAGCTGGGACAGAACTCAGTACACTTCCACGAACGACGGTGGAACAGCAAGACAGGCTGGCCTGCGGGTGTGGCAGGTCCAATCCTGGGGCACGTAGGAATGTCTCCTGGTTTGTATGCATTGCATAAACCTTATTATTCAAAGCAGGACTTACCTGTTTTCATTCTTCTACCGGTCCTCTGCTTGTCTGATCAATGGTACTACATCTGCTAAGAAAATACACTTCCCCAGGACATTTCCGTGGACTTACACTGAAAAACTTTCAATTTTCTAAATATTCAGTGTGGGATTCTGGGGAAGTCAACATACTTTCTGTGTCTCAGTTATCTTCACAGAGACAAGAGAATAGTACTGCTCGTCGTAAGAGCTGACTGGATCAAATAACTCAACGCATGTAAGAAAAAAAAATTCCTGTTACTCAAATGTCTGGAATGTGCCACGTGAACAGGGTGATAATGATTTTCGACAACATGGATGAAAAGGGACAGAAGAATACAGACTCTGAGTTAAGTATATAACAGATACAGGTACATGTGTAGAGAGAGAAGCAAGGGAGGGGAATGATGACTTCTGAGCTCTTATCTTGCTTTATGGCTGGAGAGGAATATGCTGGTTTATCCGCTGATTAAATAAGGCACTAGGTGACCCTACAGCTGCAACAGCAGAAGGGAATTTTTGTCCTCATGACTTTTGTACTTTAGGATAGTGTGGGACAACCCACACTTCAAAAACCTGAGATGTTACCGTGAGAACACACAAAAACTCCCAGAAGATAACTATGTAGCTTTGTTTCTATGAGGCTTTGTTTGCTCAGTGCGACATCTCTAGCACTAGTCTTCAATAATCCTTGATAAATTGCTAAACGTAAAGACGCCCTGAAGTTCCATTTAGAGACCAGCCTAGTGGCCCACAGGGCACCATTGATTTCTAATAAAGTGAAATGGCTTTTTTAAAAAAAAGGCCCTTCTGGAACTTGAAGAATAAACATTATTGGAGGGAACTCCTTCACATTAAATGCTCTACATCAACAGCTTTTAAGGACTTTACTTAATCACAATCATCAAAGACTTGAAAACAAAATTTTAAAAATGTTGACAATAACTGTGGTCATAAACTACTTTGAGGATTAGAAGATGAAAGAGATAAGTACTTTAAACCAATCAACTTAGTGTGAAAAGAGACACTGATGGAATTAAACAGGGGTGAAATGAAAGATACATGCTGATGGAGAATCTTCTCTACTGAATAAAACACAAAACAAACAACAACATTAAATTAGCACCTGAGAGCAGCAGCTGCCAATCAGCACAAGGATCATGTCCTTGGAAATTAGATTCATCCACAGGAGAGAGGCAAACACCGCAGACACCCTCCTAACAAATAAGGCCTCCAAACCCAGGGCATGTTATCAAAGGATAAAATACAAAGTCTTTTCCGAAGCGGTCTCTGAACATAAAAAACACACTGCTGCCAAACACCTAAAAACTCTCAGACTGTAATCCTGGGAAGCCATGCTGGAAACCTGTACTTGTTCCTTCCTGCGGGATCAATGAAGCCCCGACAAACAGTTCTGAATAGAGACATCAAGTCTTAATGCAGGATCGGCCAACACCATTCCCTTCTCCAGTTCCTTCCCTTCTGGCCTGAGATCAATTTTCAAAGAACCTACGTGGTGACCGTTCTGTCCACAATGTCGCACAACGGTTTATGCCAGATTATGCTACCCCGTGCCCCAAATGCTCAACCACGAAGTTCTTTCAACTCCACCTCATGTCCCAAGTATCCTGTGGCTCCTTTTCTTTTTTCTTTCTTCAAATCTTTTCACCACCAGTGGACCAATGCATCCTGCAACGTTTAATTCATCTTTATACCATCCACTCCCACCCCCCAAACGACTACTATTCACTGTAGGCAAATGTGTGTGCTCAGTTGCTCAGTCAGGTCTGACCGGCCCTTTGACAGCCCGTGGAC
Organism: Bison bison bison; assembly: GCF_000754665.1. Lineage (NCBI taxonomy): Eukaryota > Metazoa > Chordata > Mammalia > Artiodactyla > Bovidae > Bison > Bison bison. Next base: position 617,875 of record NW_011491028.1, on the reverse strand, counting down.
TGTAGCCCACCAGGCTCCTCTGTCCATGGGATTCTCCAGGCAAGAATACTGGAGTGGGGTGCCACTTCCTCCTCCAGGGGATCTTCCCGACCCAGGACTGAACCGCCGTCTTTGTCTCTTTGTCTCCTGTGTTAGCAGGTGGATTCTTTACCGCTGCACCACCTGGGAAGCCCTGCAGGCAAATATCTGATCCAAAAGCAGCCGTGACAGAAAACAAATATCAGAATATACACATCACCCGACTTTGCTCTGAAATAAAATATATTCCAGCAAAGCTGTGAGAGCTCCCAAATAAGTGAATTCAATCTCAGTCTTCGATTCATTCCTCATTAAACTTCATATAAAATTCAGAGATTCAGAGACAGACCCAAAAACCTTATGTGAGTCTCTGTAACGCAAGCCAGCCCTGTGGCTATAAATGATAAGGCGCTCTAAATGTAACAGAAGCCATGGCTTCTAGAAAGAGTTCGTCCCTTCCCACCATCCCAGTACCAAACGTATTCATTGGCGAAACATGAGTCTATCTCATGGTCATCTCCCAACTGGACCATTTGTAATAGATTCCTAACCCATCCCCTGCTTCCAGTCTCGTTGACCTGTTCTCTTCACTGCAGCCAGAGTGCTCCTTTTAAAATACACATCTGTCCACATCATTCTTCCCTAATGACTTATCACCACACCTGGAACAAAAATCCTGCCTCTTTTTTCCATGACCCATATGCCATCCACACCTCCCTGACTCTGTGTGGCCATTTTCTCCCAGTTTGCTTGGCCTGTGGCTTTTCCCCAGGTAAACCTCAGAGACTCTGCCTTTGCTGTGTCTCCTACCGGGACTCCTGCCCCAAACACCAACTGGTATCCCCCTCATTGATTCAGGTGTCTATTCAATGGTCACCTCATTAGAGGCCTTTTCTAAACACTTCATCTAAAATACCACCCCCTCCCTACTGTCTCCAAAACTCTCTAACCTTTTAGACTGCTTTATTTTTCTGCATTTCTCTTACCCATCTGGTAGTATATATTCATTTGTTCACAAACTGTTTCACCCTAGTGAGAATACAAGCTCCGTGTGAGCATCAAGGGGCCTCTGAGCATTGCAGCAGCCCCGCATACAGGAGGGTCTCAGTGAATGAACTTTAAACAAGCACTTTCTATGTGCCAGACTCTATATGAGGCAGTGGGATACCAAGATAAATGACAAATAGGATCTGGTCTTTTCCCTTGGGGAACGTAAAGTCCAGCAGTAAAGGAGACACACACACACACACAAAGAACAGAACGGAATGTGACATGAGCTTGGAGGGTTCAAGGGAAACCACTGAGCAGAGCAGCTACAGATGAGGTCGAACAGCCTGGGGCCAGATATGAGGACCTTGAGCTTCAGGCTAGGGAACTGGGCCTCCGTCTGAGTACTCACTATACTCAGCAGGTAGGAATGAAAAGAGGTAATGAATCTGCGATTAGAATCGACAGAACTTAGTGACTATTTATACGAAAGGAACTGAGAAGTTCTAGGTTTCTAGGAAATGCCACTGCCTACAAAAAAGGAAGAAGTTGAAAGAAAAAGATGATAAATCTGGTTTTAGAAAAGCTGAGTTTGAGTGGAGGCTAGGGAGAGGGGTCAAGTGTCAGAAGGGTTGAGCACAGAAAAAATGAGAGGGTTACTGCTTTTAAACAGAATATTCCATAACCAGAGGATCCATTTTCCCAACATGATGAATAAGACTGCGACACTGTCAGAGCCAAATAACTGGAATAAGGGTGTCTCTCTGCACTAGGAAACAGCTCAGCCCTCATGAGGGCCAGGGAAAGGGGGCTCATTAATAGCCGCTGCTTGGTGTGTCCACCTGCATCTTTCTTCCTGCCCTTCCCAAGTCTGGTGTGCCACACACACTCCAGAGAGGTCTCAAGGAGGGAGATGGCAAGCTAGGGATGTGCCCCAGTAGTAGGACAGGGGGGCGGATGCTGAAGACTCTCATGAAAATGACTGGGTTATCCTGCCAACGCGGAAACCAGAGAGAGGACTTTAAAGAATCTTTAAAGTTGGACATATTCTGAACTACAAATGCTCTGCAGCTAATAACACTCAAATGTAACTTGGCTCATTCAGTGATTTTGTAATCAAATAAAACAGTGGTATAGAGCAACAGAAATCATCTAGACTGAGAGGTCTTTACTGAATCTGTGAGAAAAACAAGGCTCCTGAGATTTGGAGATTCATCCACTCTATCAGCATGCTAGCACACGGCTGGGGCTGGGGCCAGGGCTGCCTGTGTCCCAGCCTTGGGTTAATTTTGCCCCAGGCATGAATTAAGTGATTTATGGCTGTAGAACAATTTAAATGCAAATGACTATAGTATTAGCAACAAATACCAGTAAAAGACAAAATTAGAAAGCCTCAAGAGAAACAGATTAGAGGAAAAGTCCCTGCTGAGAGAAATACCAACAGTAATATACTTTAAAGAAATTATCCCTGTGGTTAGGACATTTCTTAGAACAAGAATAAAATTATTCAAAACTCACATTTCTGTGAAAGGTTTTGATGTGTACATACTAGTACATAAATGTTCTTTTCTGGGCAGTAAATTATTAGCTGGCATGTAAGAATTTTGATAAAAATCAGAAAACAAACTCATATAAACAAAACAACAAAAATCAGGAAAACCCCAGGAAGCCTAATTTAGAGTTGACCTTGCCTTTGTTAAGGGAAAATATATAGACATTTTTTTTTTTTCCCCTCTAATGAGCTTCTAGGGGAAAAATTTTGAAAGTCAAAAGCAGAACTGAAGTCTGACAGAAGAATATAATTAGTAAATTTTTAGCATCTCACACTTCTACGGCCTATTCTTACCTATTCAGCCTCTTAAAACTAAAGCGAACAAGAAACAGTCTTTCTTCCACAAACTCAAACGCATCCCAGACTGTTGCTCCTGTATCAAATTTACCTTAAACTCTTGTTTTTCAGTGGTTCAGTCATGTCCAACTCTGTGTGACCCCATGGACTGTGGCACACCAGGCTTCCCTGCTTCAACTCTGGGATAGCCAAACCAGCCCCCAGATAAAAACTGGCTACTTGAATAGCTTCCTACATACAACATAAAGATAGTCCTTTACTGGCAAAGACTTGGGAGTTGCTTTTATTTCCACTTGTAGATATCTAACATATAAGGGAAGAAAACACAGACTTTATAAAACATACAAGAAAAAACTCATCATTTCCATTAAAGTTCAACATAAATTCTCAGTCTGCATTTTGTTTTCTTTACTTAAGATGATTTCCTTAATATTCAACCACACTGTGGGTCATGCAACAGAGTCTACCAGAGAGACACTCATTCCTTAGCAAACCAATTTCCAACTCCCATGCGTGGAAGCCATAAAGATGTTCTGCTAATGGAAAAATCAGACACCCGTGATGAGGGCAAAGCATGTGTTCAGTTTGCTATATGTAACTCAGGCAAATAACTTTGCTGCATTGAGTTTAGAGCCTGGGACATGAAAGCCACTTTGGATTTACCTGAAACTAAAAGGAGATGCCTACTGAAAATCCTGAGAAACCAGAATGAAATACTGCTCTAAATGCCACACATTCTAAAGAAAGGTGGAAAGCCATGCAGGTTCATCCACATCCCACCTAAACTGGGTATCACTCTCCACTAGCTCAAGTCACTCTGGACCAGCTGTTCTGAATTCTCTGTGTGAAGCATCTTCAGATACATATCACAATGGTTCAGATATCTGATTCTGTGTGGAAAAAGCTATAGCGTCATTCATAGCCCACAGGCCAACTGTCAACCACTGATTTGATGGGTTACACACACCAAGACTGGATAGTTTTCTGTGGTTTAATAGCCTGTACTCTCTGAAAATGTCTGAGGGTTTTCCTTCCTGTGATGTGAAAACATAAAAAACCTCATCTCTAACAATCCTGTTCATCACTATATGAATCTGGTATAAAACACAGCACTTCCTTAAAGCTGCCAGAGCTCTGGTTGGTTCAACAGACTACGTGGTTAAAAAACAAAAAAGAAAGAATGTGCTTTGATTCCTACTGCTTGATCCATTTCATTTCCCAGTAATGAATATTAAACATCGGTCGTGCCACCTCCCAATCCCTGAAACTGCAGACTTGTGCTTTACTTACTTGTACTTTAAGAGCAGCCACTGAATTAACCAGAGTCCCACAAGGATCATGCCGTTAATTTCACAAATAGAAAAGGCCCACTGCACCCGGTTAAAATGGTCAAAAAACGTGTCCGGTAGTGGAGGCTGCACCTCCTTGGGAGGTACTCGTTCATGGACGACCGAGATCATCACTGTGGTGAGAACAAAGCAGGAAAGTGCATAAAGAAAGGCCAGGAAAGTCTTGCCCCACTCCATGGGGTACTGGGAGCGCTCCGGTTCTGGCATGGGGATCTTGATCATTTCCTTCCTATACCCATTGGGCATCCCGTTGGGTTTGACCTTGATGCTAAAGCTGCCGTTAGAGGAGGGGCTGCCGGTGCCAATGCTGAGGTGCCCGTTGGCGTGGCCGTTCTTGTGTGCTTCCAAGTGGTGCTCCATCTTCAGGGTCTCTATCATGTGCAAGAGCCGCTGCCCGTTGTCAGAGGTGACCAGGCACAGCGGGGGTTTTGTGAAATCCTCCTGGGTGAGGTTGATCAAGTCCCGGCCTGTGAAATGTTCCAGAGGCTCACAGTATTCTGGCATAGCATTCTCCTGCAGCCAGTCTGCCACCTTCTCAGGTGACCAGTAGACCACTTCCTTCATTGTGCTGGCAGACAGTGTGAGGCCCCCTGCTTGCTCCCGGCGGGTCAGCAGTCACCGTTCCGACAGGGCAGGACACTGTCCCTCCACGCTGCGTTCATCCTGTCAGGCCTCATAACAGAGCTGTGTGGCGAGATGGTCAGGGCAGGTTTTAAACACCTCATGTAAGCTGTCCAGGGTTCTTGAGTGCCTGAGCATTAATTCACCTCATTTCTGAAGAACATTCTTCCTTCTGCAGAGGCAAGAGAAACAAGTCAAGCTACTGGGACTTTCAAATTAATCCCTCAAGATTCATAACCTTCACATGCATAAGGAAAATGGAAAACCAGTTATTGGTGGAGTCCATAGTTTTCAAACATATATTTGTTTTAAGGAACCAATGACTCCCTGGTTAGTATTCCCCAAAAGAGGCATTAAATTGGACCTGAGATGGATCAAGTCAAAGACAGTGGTAAATTTGCTGAGAAACAATTCAACAGTGCTTTGAACATTGCTCAGCACTGATCAGGGATTATTTTTGTGCTTATTACGTGGTTCCTGAGATCAGCTGAAAGACTGCAGCAAATCTGCTTAATCTACCACTCTAGATTAGTGTAGATTGGTGAAGAAATGTTCTAAATGTACAGAGCACACTTAACAGACATCATAAAAGAGAATCATAGAAGTGGAGAGCTTCAGGATCATCAGGTCCAAAAATTTTATACTCTTCCACAAAAAATCAGTGAGTTCCTCTTTGCAAATGTGCTTGGACCCCAAATCTATAAAAGAGTTATAAGAGTGTAAGCTTGAGTGAAAACAGATGGGAGTAAAGAGCCAGGGTCCTCTCTGCTCTGATGACATCTCTACCCCTAGCCCGCAGGAAACTGTGTAGAAAACCATAGCTTCCAAACCAGTGATCTGATCCTCACTTATCCACAAGGAAATGAGTTCCAGGAAGGTCAATGAACCTGCCTACAGTCAAGCAGCAGCTTGTATAAAAGAGCTACAAGTTTCCAAGTCCTGGTTCAGTGTGTTTATTAAAATACTTTATCAGTGATGTGGCAATAACCAAAATGCACATCTGTAGGGAGATTAAAAATTATATATATAGAGTATAAAAATGTATATATGTTGTACATACATATATTTAACCACAAGTATGGTTAATGAATATAACATTGCATAAAACAACGGAAAATAAAGACTGAAGTTCTTCTACTTGATGATGAGCTTGGGGGGCATTTTCTAATTCTCTCTCACCTACTTATCTTTAGTAAATATATATTAATTTTGTAATAATCATTTAAAACTTTAAAAAAGCAAGAGAAGTTAAAAATAAAAGACTGAGCTCTATAACAAAGCATTATGGTTAATGAAATGTGGCCTTTGGCAAAAGGCAGACCATAGTTTGACTTTCAGCATCTCCATGCATACTATTTGAACTTCAGCTTACTAATGTGCAAAATGGCCATGATCAAATGTCTCCTTCACAGGACTGCTGTCAGTACTTTAAAATCCGTATGTGAAAGTTGAGGATACACAATCCAGCACTGTTTCTGTTTTCTACAATTGAGTAATACTCCACTGTGTGTGTACACAGGCACACACATCTTTTTTATCCATGGATCCATGGACAGACTCTTAGATTATTTCCATATCTTGGGTATTATACATAATGCTGCAATGAACAAAGGGAATATACATATGTCTTTGTGAATTAGTGTTTTCGTTTTCTCCAGATAAATACCAGAAGTGAAATAGCTGGATCACATGGTAGTTCTCTTTTCAATTTTTTTGGGACCCTCCATACTGTTTTCCATAGTGACTGTGCCGATTTACATTCCCACCAACAGCACACACTGCCATCTGTGACAAGTCTGTCACCATATGTATGAACCTAGAGGTTATTATGCTAAGTGAAATAAGTCAGACAGAGAAAGACAAATACTGTATGATATAACTTACCTGTGAAATCTAAAAGACAAATTAATAAACACAACAAATCTTACAGAGCAGAGACTGGTGGCTACCAGAGGGGAGAGGGTTGGAGGTAAGTGAAATAGACAAAGGAGAAGTCGATTATACAGTGACAGATGATAACCAGACTTACTGTGGGGATCAATTTGTAGTATATACAAGTAACATATCATGCTGCAAATATAAAACTAAAATGTTATATGCCAATATGCCTAAAAATAAAACGATATTTTCTTACTTTCTCAAATTTCCTATCATAACCAATAGCTACTGTTCAGTACAGCTCATGATGAAATGCACTGGCCAGTTGTGGATTAACTTCTTTTCTCAAAAGAACGTTGTGTTAACTGAAAACAACTTGCACAGATTTGTAGGTTTAAGAGCTAGAAATTAGGAATGACAGTGTTCCCTAAGTATGCTTGGTGGAATAATAATCTGAGAAAATGCTCCATGTTTTAAAAATCCAAATGAGACTAGGAACTGCAGAGTAATCCTTCCAAGGGCTAGCAGTACACATTAGTATGTCAGAAGAGCTTGGAAATCCTCCAGTAAAGAAACTCTACTGGGATTTCTTAAACTGACCTCATCCGGGCTGTCCTGCTCTAAATCCTGTTTCCTCCCTAGTAAGTGTGAGCTCCCAATGGACCCACTGGGAGGTCCAGGCACAAACAAGACCTGAACTCAGGCCTTCCGATTCCAAAGACCAAACTGTCTCTACCGAAGCCCTCAAACCCAGCTCTGGTATGAAAATGGACAGTATGTCTAACTCCCAACTTTCCAGACTAAATAACAACCAACCAAATGGTGGTAGAGCTTGACAGCTACTCCAGGCTTTGGGAAAGAGTTCTCTTCTGAGAGCCCATAGAGCTTGGCACCTTCCTGACGTATCACCTCATGCTTAAGGGTCTGTCTAGACTGCCCCAGGGGACTCTGAGGGACCATGCAAGGGCTACAACCTTAAGCATCCACACGTCTCAACTTCAAAGGGGCCAAAAGGTGCTCAGTCAATGTTGTCTCAGTATCCAAGGAAATGTCCCTTACAACTAGCAACATGTAGATGGTTTAATGCAAAGTAAACCTACAGAAAATGCCACTGATACTCAAAACTACTTCCAAAAAATTTGAATGGTCAAGGAGAATAAGATGGGTATCCTCCAGAGAGAAATGAAAGTGAAATGAAACCAAAGTGAATCTCTGGCCACTTGAAAACCACTACAGAGGGGCTTCAATCGCCACTAACCCACCTAGAGCGACAAGAAGACATCTGCCAAACGGGAGTCCCAGCAGAAGGCCCCGCAGGAAAGGCAACGGGAGTCCCAGCAGAAAGCCCCGCAGGAAAGGCAACGGGAGTCCTAGCAGAAGGCCCGTAGGAAAGGCAACGGGAGTCCTAGCAGAAGGCCCCATAGGAAAGGAAACGGGAGTCCTAGCAGAAGGCCCCGTAGGAAAGGAAACGGGAGTCCTAGCAGAAGGCCCCGTAGGAAAGGAAATCTCCTGGCATCAGACCCGGGCCTCTCCCCAGATACCCCTCAGCAATCAGGATAGAGCCAAGGGAATGCTCAACACCTCGAAGTGGCTATGAGAACTCTAAAGAAAAATTAGTGATTGAATGTTGAGGCTCAAATAAATGAACATGGGCTTTTCATATATACAAGTTCTTCATTTCTCCCCTTGCCCAGTACAGGAAGTCTACCAGGAGGGGAAAACCCCTCAGAACCACAGAGACCAGACCAAGGACAAGGTATTATTTCACTTCTCTTTGATGGGGAAACACAGTCAGATAATATCCTCCTCAGACACAATCTTCTTCAAAGCAGAAAAATATCAAATGGTAGGCGATAATACAGGGCCATGAGATCCCCACACACACCACACACACACATTCTGGCACTGTAAGCTTCTATCCAAATGAAAGAACACTAATCTTGCAAATAACAAGTCCATCAGGCAGTCTGAAATAACCAGTGGAATTCTTAAAGAAACAGCAAAATAAACCAATAGCTTCCATTAATTAACTGGAACAAAAAAAACTCTTCGCTCCTTAAGACAATCCCTGTGATCCGCCACCCCTAACTTGGGAGTGCTCCATCTACTCCTCTTCAACAAGTCCAGATTCTTCCCTTAGTCTGTAAGGTCCTCTGCAAAGCCTTTCCTGGTCACTCCTTCACAATCTTTCCCCACTCTCTGAATTTGTACACCTCTAATATCATTGCCACAAAATACAATTTAACCGTCTTGTGTGCAAGATGTCGTCAGAAGAGCTCCAGCTACCTCCTTTCTTGACAAAATCCTTTAACCTCTTCAAGCTCAGCTTCTGATGGGAAATGGCATTAACAACTAACTACCTTACCTGTCCCTCACATGGGTTGCTACTGCTGTGACGATTACGTAGAAGGAATGAAAGCTGTTAAATACTCCAAGAAATATGTCTTGTTCTTTTTGTAACATCCTGCTTTCTTTCTAATGCCCACCAGGGCCCATAGTGACATCTCATTACTATTAAATGAAGCAGCCACTCCCAAATGGCAATTTTAAAAGCCCAAATCATTGGGACACAGGAGTAAGCACATCTTTCCAAATTTCATGAGAAAATAAAGTTTCTTTTTCAAGCAAGATTTGAAGCTTGAAAATAAAGGCATACATGTAGCTTTCTTGAAGCTAATACTGAAATCACACGATAAGGAAAAAACTCATTTCTATGGAAGTAACCATTAGGCAGCTACTCAGTACTTTCCTGGAGAAGGCAATGGGGGCTGGGGTCACACAGAGCTGGACACGACTGAAGCGACTTAGCAGCAGCAGCAGCAGTACTTTCCAGCCTTTTGGCTAAGGCTAAGATTAAGTGTAGTATGGGTGCTTCCCAAGTGCTACAGTGGTAAAGAATCCACCTACCAATGCAGGAAACACAAGAGATGCAGGTTCGATCCCTGGGTCAAGAAGATCCTCTGGAGTAGAAACTGGCAACCCGCTCCAGTATTCTTGCCTGAAAAATTCCATGGACATGGGAGCCTGGTGGGCTACAGTCCATAGAGTCGGACATGACTGAGCATGCATACAATGAGCACTTCAAAGGCCACAGCGAAAAGATGAGGACTTACTCAGAGACTCCAGAGCCCGGCTGTGGGAGGAGAAGTGAGACAGTGACTATCCCTTGGGCCTACACAGTCAATTTCTAGCATACTGTTGTGTCTGAGACGGGAAAGGCAAAGTGCTTTCTCACCTAGACCCAGAAGACCGCATGTAAGGCTGGACTCAGAAAACTACTATTAACTACTATTACCACCATCATCCAGAGGTGCTACCCTGAACCCATTACTGGGAGAAAGCTGAGAAATAATGCAGAGCTCAAATCTTTAAATTTAGCTCTCAGAACTAGGAAGATGTAAAAGAAGAATAAAAGCTGCACATAAACTCTTTATTCCATAACACTACAGAATTTGAGTGTTACAGTTGATGAGTCGTGTCCAACTCTTTGTGACCGTGTGGACTGCAGCCCATCAGGCTCCTCTGTTCATGGAGTCCCCCATGCGTCCCCCATCCCGAACACGTCTCTTCCCATCCCATCCCTCTGGGTTGTCCCAGTGCACCAGCCTTGAGTGCCCTGCATCGAACTTGGACTGGTCGTCTATTTCACATATGGTAATAGTCTATTTCACATATGGTAATATACATGTTTCAATGCCATTCTCTCAAATCATCCCACCCTCGCCTTCTCCCACAGAGTCCGAAAGTCTGTTCTTTCTATCCGTGTCTCTTTTTCTGTCCTGCATATAGGGTCATCATTACCATCTTTCTAAGTTCCATATATATGTGTTAATATACTGTACTGGTGTTTTTCTTTCTGACTCACTTCACTCTGCATAATAGGCTCCAGTTTCATCCACCTCATTAGAACTGATTCAAATGTATTCTTTTTAACAGCTGAGTGATATTCCATTGTGTATATGTACAGCTTTCTTATCCATTCGTCTGCCAATGGACATCTAGGTTGCTTACATGTCCTAGCTATTGTAAACAGTGCTGCGATGAATATCGGGACACATGTGTCTCTTTCAATTCTGGCTTTCTGAGTGTGTATGCCCAGCAGTGGGCTTGCTGGATCATATGGCAGTTCTATTTCCAGTTTTTCAAGGAATCTCCACACTGTTCTCCATAGTGGCTGTACTAGTTTGCATTCCCACCAAGTGTAAGAAGATTCCCTTTTCTCCACATTCCCTCTCCAGCATTTATTGTTTGTAGACTTTTTGATAGCAGCCATTCTGACTAGAGTGAGATGGTACCTCACTGTGGTTTTGATTTGCATCTCTCTGATAATGAGTGATGTTGAGCATCTTTTCATGTGTTTGTTACCCATTTGTATGTCTTCTTTAGGAGACATGTCTGTTTAGTTCTTTGGCCCATTTTTTGATTGAGTCATTTATTTTTCTGGTATTGAGCTGCATGAGCTGCTTGTATATTTTTGAGATTAAGTCTTTGTCAGTTACTTCATTTGGTATTATTTTCTCCCATTCTGAAGGCTGTGTTTTCACCTTGCTTATAGTTTCCTTCATTGTGCAAAAGCCTTTAAGTTTAATTAGGTCCCATTTGTTTATTTTTGCTTTTATTTCCATTACTCTGGGAGGTGGGTCATAGAGGATCTTGCTGTGATTTATGTCAGAGAGGGTTTTGCCTGTTTTCCTCTAGGAGTTTTATAGTTTCTTGTCTTATATTTAGATCTTTAATCCATTTTGAGTTTATTTTTGTGTATGGTGTTAGAAAGTGTTCTAGTTTCATTCTTTTACAGGTGGTTGACCAGTCTTCCCAGCACCACTTGTTAAGGAGATTGTCTTTTCTCCATTGTTTATTTTTGCATCCTTTGTCAAAGATAAGGTGTCCACAGGTGTGTGGATTTATCTGTGGGCTTTCTATTTTGTTATGTTGATCTATATTTCTGTCTTTGTGCCAGTACCATACTGTCATGATGACTGTAGATTTGTAGTATAGTCTGAAGTCAGGCAGGTTGATTCCTCCAGTTTCATTCTTCTTTCTCAAAACTGCTTTGGCTATTCAAGGTTTTTGTGTATTTCCATACAAATTGTGAAATTATTTGTTCTAGTTCTGTGAAAAATACCATTGATAGCTTGATAAGGACTGCATTGAATCTATAGATTGCTTTGGGTAGTATACTCATTTTCAATATATTGAGTCTTCCAATCCATGAACATGGTATACTTCTCTATCTATTTGTGTCATTTTTTATTTCTTTTATCAGTGTTTTATAGTTTTCTATATATAGGTCTTCTGTTTCTTTAGGTAGATTTATTCATAAGTATTTTATTCTTTTCATAGAAATGGTGAATGGGATTATTTCCTTAATTTCTCTTTCTGTTTTCTCACTGTTAATGTATAGGAATTCAAGGGATGTGAGAAAATAAATAAAATAGACAAACCATTAGCCAGACTCATCAAGAAAAAAGGGAGATGAATCAAATCAACAAAATTAGAAATGAAAATGGAGATTCACAACAGACAACACAGAAATACAAACGATCATAAGAGACTACTATTAGCAACTATATGACAATAAACTGGACAACTTGGAAAAAATGGACGAATTCTCAGAAAAGTATAACCTTCAAAAACCGAACCAGGAAGAAACAGAAAACAGACCCATCACAAGCACAGAAATTGAAACCGTAATCAAAAATCTTCCAACAAACAAAAGCCCAAGACCAGATGGCTTCATAGGTGAATTCTACCAAAAATTTAGAGAAGAGCTAACACCTATCCTACTCAAACTCTTCCAGAAAATTGCAGAGGAAGGTAAACTTCCAAACTCATTCTATGAGGCCACCATCACCCTAATACCAAAATCAGACAAAGATGCCACACAAAAAAGAGAAAACTACAGGCCAATATCACTGATGAACATAGATGCAAAAATCCTTAACAAAATTCTAGCAAACAGAATCCAATAACATATTAAAAAGATCATACATCATCACCAAGTGGGGTTTATCCCAGGGATGCAAGGATTCTTCAATATTTGGAAATCAATCAATGTGATACATCACATTAACAAATTGAAAGATAAAAACCATATGTGTATCTCAATAGATGCAGAGAAAGCCTTTGACAAAATTCAACACCCATTTATGATAAAAACCCTCCAGAAAGCAGGCACAGAAGTAACATACCTCAACATAATAAAAGCCATATATGATAAACCCACAGCAAACATTATCTTCAATGGCGAAAAATTGAAAGCATTTCCCCTAAAGTCAGAAACAAGACAAGGGTGCCCACTCTCACCACTACTATTCAACAGAGTTTTGGAAGATTCAGCTACAGCAAACAGAGATGAAAAAGAAGTAAAAGGAATCCAGATTTGAAAAGAAGAAGTAAAACTCTCACTGTTTGCAGATGACATGATCCTCTACATAGAAAACCCTAAAGACAGCCAGAAAATAACTAGAGCTAATCAACAAATATAGTAAAGTTGCAATATATAAAATTAATACAAAGAACTGAATTTTTATGAGTTGTTAAAGGCACGATGGACCCAAGATTGAACAAATATAGCTGGCATGTCAGGGAAGAAACTACAGGGAAGTTTCAGAAATTTCTAAATGCTGATAACGGCAAAAGAAAGTAGGAAACAAGGCATGCATAACTGCAAAGTAAACTTTTGGCTCCATGTATCAAATCTCTAAAAGCAAAAGCAACCTGGGGTCTACATGTGGTTCTACTCCACTGGCTTACAGAATCAACTTAATACAAGATCAAAATTTGGTGAGCATGTAATATTTAGCTCAGATTTTATAACATGAAACTACCTGTGGAAATCTGCTAAAGAGAAACACAAAGTATTGATGTCATTTTATTAAGAAATAGATGAACTGCCTTTTTGTAAACACTTCTAGTCCAGATAAAGGTCTTTACATCTACTAGAACTTTCCATAAAAGTCAATAGTAACCTAATGGAGTGCCGAAGAATTGATGCTTTTGAACTGTGGTGTTGGAGAAGACTCTTGAGAGTCCCTTGGACTGCAAGGAGATCCAACCAGTCCATTCTGAAGGAGATCAGCCCTGGGATTTCTTTGGAAGGAATGATGCTAAAGCTGAAACTCCACTACTTTGGCCACCTCATGCCAAGAGTTGACTCATTGGAAAAGACTCTGATGCTGGGAGGGATTGGGGGCAGGAGGAGAAGGGGACGACAGAGGATGAGATGGCTGGATGGCATCACGGACTCGAGCGATGTGAGTCTGGGTGAACTCCGGGAGTTGGTGATGGACAGGGAGGCCTGGCGTGCTGCGATTCATGGGGTCGCAGAGTCGAACACGACTGAGCAACTGAACTGAACTGAACTGAACCTAATGGACGTTTTAGGGCAATGCAGCCCAATGAAAGACTCATGAGGTAGGTGTTTACATCGTCTCTCCAAACCAATCTAAGTAGCTATAAAATTTTTTTTTTGTTACTTAACAAGTAAAGAATTCACTTAAATAGGCAGAAGTTATAAAACTGTATTTATCAGAAGAAGAAAAAAATGGCTAGAATAACAATCACATAGCTTCAATCTACTGTTGAGGAAATTTCAAATTACTTCTGATGCCTTAATCTTTAAACTATAACTTATTTTAAATTGCTATTATGTACAGTGTTCACAATTCCATAGCCAGACTCTGGTTAGCAAATAAAATCATTCCTTTTGAAATGGATCCTTGAAATTGAGAACTAAATACATCATGATATAACAGAATACGAAGCCTCCACTGAAGACTAGACTGTACTTCTATATTTACTGATACATATTTATATGTATGTATGTGTAGTTTTGTCAAAGAGGTTACAAAGAGAATGATACCATTTTTGGAAACATGAATCACAAATATCCATAGCAGAAAAGTCTACAAGGTGTATATCACCTCTAAACTACCTTTGGGTGACAAAACTATCAAATAATTTTCGACTTTATTTTTTCCAGTGTTTTCTAATTTCCTTGATAAAGACACATTACTTGTGTTTAGAAAAGAAAAAGCTTGTTTTTCCTTCAAGTATGTTTTATGTTTTTAAATGCACAGGCAGCATTGCAAAATTGAAAATAGATGCTTCCCACATCCGCTTTCTTTAAAAATATGAAATGGGCTTGCAGACTTCTTTAAATAATTGGAACTTTTGCCCTCTGTGTATAATTAGGTTCCAAGGCCATCAAATTCCCCAAACATAATAGTCTCAGGATATGAGCCAAACCACTGACAAGGATAAAGCTGAAATCTGAACCTAAGTGCAGAAAAAAATTCCGGTCTCAGATACTGTCTATCAATCCAGAGAGAAAACAACAACAAATCATCAGAATGACAACTCTTCTATCATCTAGATTTTCTTCAATATCCATCTCTCCAGCCTACTGCCAAAATGTAAAACCCATGTGAAAATTCTGCCTTACTGTCATTACAATAAGGAAAACTTTGCATAACACTAATGACAACTAATCACGATAGTTTTCCCCTGGGTTTTCATTCTTAGAACACAATTACCAAATCTCTGAAGAGTCTATTCCCTCTCAACTGATGAACTGCCTTTCTAGGTCTGAAACAGCAGGGCTATTTTATAACATTCATCAAGTTAATCTGTGCTTCTGGGACATGGACACAATCTGGCAGCACTCAAGATTGTTAGGACATAACTGGTGTTGCCAAATTCCATTGGCCCTCATGTCCAGCTGATGTGCACAGTAGTGATCTATCTGCCCCAAGAAGCCTGGGAACCGCTAACCCAGGCTCTTACTTCCACCACACCTCACTCCATCTCTCTTCTTTTTTTCCCATTCTGCTTTTTCAAAATAAGAGCTAAAACCCTTCCTTGTTTAGCTAGAATTAAAAAGATTGCACATCCCTCTGAATCTATCATAAATGAGGGCTGTGAAAAAAGTCACTGGCTTAGGAAAAAAGATGAGGCCATGTTTTACTATCTTCTGTTTTAAAGAAACTTCAAGAAATTAATGTAAATTACAAAAGAGAAGTAAATGCATAACAGCCCCTTAGAGACTCTTCAACAAGCAAGAGTTCACAGATTTCCCACGGAAAAACTGATCTCAGGGATAAACAAGTTACTGAAAAGTATAAATCATATAAGGACATAATCCACCATGAGGTAAACCTAGCAGGTGTGACAAACAACACGAGCTTGAGAAAATAAGTTTAAAGAGGTGGTTAAGTGAGTACACTAATGATATAAAAGAGAATTCAAACATTAATAAAAGAATAAGACATAGTAGGGAAAAGAGAAAAGACAAGACAGGTGTGTTGAAAGAAAATACAGGAAAACCCCAGCTTCTCTCCTTGGCCTGCAGTGGGCTGATACCTCAGGATGAAAATGAGAAAGCAAAAGGTTACAGGGAGGTCAGAAGAGAAGGGGAAATGAGCAAAACAATATACAGTACATGTTTAAATGCAAGTGACAGGTTTTTTCCAATCCCCAAACTCAGCAATCCGGCACCCATACCCTCTTTGTAGGCAGAAAGGAGTGGAAAGCGGAATCCAGTCCATCAAAAGATAGAACGTATTTTCTAAAAATGTATTAATATCTAACTAAACATGGGCATTGGGGGCTTCCCAGGAGGTACAGTGGTAAAGAATCCACCTGCAATGCAGGAGACGTGGGGTCAACTCCGGGGTCAGGAAGATTCCCTGGAGAAGGAACTGACAACCAACTCCTGGGAAATCCCATGGACAGAGGAGCCTGGTGGGCTGCAGCCCATGGGATAGCAAAGAGTTGGACACAACTGAGCACACACACACAGATAAACACACACGCATTAATCCCCACTGCCTCTTAAAACTCTCCTGAAAAGATAATACAGGGATGAAAAAGGAGTGGGGAAAGGGAAAAGAGAACAAGAGACAACTAATTTAGGAGGCTGGGAAGCTGATGGACTGAGTAGTAGCTGAGAGAAAACCCAAGAAAACAAAATCCTAAGCCAGTAAGGAGGAGAAATGAAAAGCAGTCTGTGTAAAAAGAGGCCTTAGAAGCATGAGGAATTGGAGGAATACATCGGAAAACGGGGGTGAGGTGGAGCTAAAAATAGGACTGGTTGAAAGACCATCAAAAAAGTGACCTTCAGATTCTCACTTCCCACAGTCGAACAACTACCTCTGCCCAACACCAAAGAAGACGGGAAGTGTACTGTCTCCAAAAGGGGAATGGAGAGCTGCCAGAAAAGAAAGAGGAACACAGCTGAAAGTGGGGTACTAACTACAATGCATTGAACAAAAGTTACAAACACATGTTGCCAGACCTGTCCTAATCCTTTACCTCATTCAACACCCAGCATGCTGGGAGCCAGAATGAAAACTTCCAGGCAGACCTCCCCCTCCCCACAACTCCAGACACTTTACAAGAAAAGAGCACTGATTATCTCGCACTGAAATCCATGCAAACAAGTTCCACTCACGCAAAGTGCTTTCAAACAGCATTTTTAGTGCTTTTTAAAAAATAAGAGTGGGTCAAAAAAATTAATAGACATTTGAAGAAACTCTAATAAATATGAAAGCCAGAGCTTAAAACAAAAAAGAACTTGGAAGAACACACTAAGGAGGGAAATTGTAATGTTAAAAAAAACTATTATGAACATTCTCAAAGAAACATTGAACAAGAACATAATGGTACCCAAAAAATTCATTATTTTTAAAAGGTCTTGGAAACTCATAGTAAATATGAAAATTTCAATAGAAAATAAAGTTGGAAAAAATATCTCAGAAAACAGAACAAGACAGAAAGATGGAAAACTGAGAGAAAAGGTAAGAACGTTAAAAAAGTCATCTAGAAAGTTTAGTATGTGACCAGTAGGAGCTCAAGAAAGAGCATGGGAAACAATGGGGAAGTTGTAACCAGAGAAATTATTTAAGAATATTTTTCAGAACTCAAGGGCTATGAATTGCTATACTGAGAGTCCAGCACATATTCAAGAAGAGTGATTGAGAATGTTTGTTACTATTATTCTGTACTAATTTATTTCTTATTTTTAAGGAGACAAAATCCTGAAGAATGCTCTATCTCCACCCTGGCTGTGTTTTCTTCCTCCTTACCTCAAACCACAAGGAAAGTGCCTGCCAATGCAGGCAGACATAAGAGATCCGTGGGTAGGGTAGATCCCCTGGAAGAGGGCACAGCAACCCACTCTGGTATTCTTGCCTGGAGAATCCCAAGGACAGAGGAGCCTGGTGGGCTACAGTCCACAGGGTCACAAAGAGTCAGACACGACTGAAGTGACTTAGTATGCACGTACCTCAAACCTCAACTGCCAATCTCCACCCTTGACATTCCTTACTGGTATATCTGTCCCAGGACTACTGCAGGCTTAAAGCACAAAGACCGTGTTCTGGCCTTGAAGGGGAGCACAATATACTACTCTGGCAAACGATTATTTTGAGCTGAAGGCAACTGAGAAGTGAAACCAAGTGGGATGCTGTGGGGCCCTCCCAGGCACAAGAGCCTCTCAGAGTCACCTTCCTGTTTGTAGCAAAAAGGCTTTCAGGTTCCTAGATCTACTCTGAGCTCCGAAGGGCAAATTTAAACAGTAACTCTGGATCATCAAAAAAGCAAGAGAGTTCCAGAAAAACATCTATTCCTGCTTTATTGACTATGCCAAAGCCTTTGACTGTGTGCATCACGATAAACTGTGGAAAATCCTGAAAGAGATGGGAATACCAGACCACCTGACCTGCCTCTTGAAAAACCTATATGCGGGTCAGGAAGCAACAGTTAGAACTGGACATGGGACAACAGACTGGTTCCAAATAGGAAAAGGAGTACGTCAAGGCTGTATATTGTTAACCTACTTATTTAACTTATATGCAGAGTTTATTATTTTTTGATTATTACATCATGAGAAACGCTGGGCTGGAAGAAGCACAAGCTGGAATCAAGATTGCCGGGAGAAATATCAATAACCTCAGATATGCAGATGACACCACCCTTATCGCAGAAAGTGAAGAGGAACTAAAAAGCCTCTTGATGAAAGTGAAAGAGGAGAGTGGAAAAGTTGGCTTAAAGCTCAACATTCAGAAAACGAAGATCATGGCATCTAGTCCCATCACTTCATGGCAAATAGATGGGGAAACACTGGAAACAGTGTCAGACTTTATTTTTTGGGGCTCCAAAATCACTGCAGACGGTGATTGCAGCCATGAAATTAAAAGACGCTTACTCCTTGGAAGGAAAGTTATGACCAACCTAGACAGCATATTAAAAAGCAGAGATATTACTTTGCCAACAAAGGTCCATCTAGTCAAGGCTATGGTTT
>NW_011491028.1:586445-598769 GCF_000754665.1 Bison bison bison | reverse complement strand
GTCATGTATGGATGTGAGAGTTGGACTGTGAAGAAAGCTGAGCGCCAAAGAATTGATGCTTTTGAACTGTGGTGTTGGAGAAGACTCTTGAGAGTCCCTTGGACTGCAAGGAGATCCATCCAGTCCATCCTAAAGGAGATCAGTCCTGGGTGTTCATTGGAAGGACTGATGTTGAAGCTGAAACTCCAGTACTTTGGCCACCTCATGTGAAGAGTTGACTCACTGGAAAAGACCTGACAATGGGAAAGATTGAAGGCAGGAGGAGAACGGGACGACAGAGGATGAGATGGTTGGATGGCATCACCGACTCGATAGACATGAGTTTGAGCAAGCTCTCGGAGTTGGTGATGGACAGGAAAGCCTGGCATGCTGCAGTCCATGGGGTTGCAGAGTCGGACACAACTGAGCAACTGAACTGAACTAAGGGCATAAATTTGCAGACACATTCCCTCTTCCTCTACAAGGAAGGACAGAAGTTAGTCATTGGAAACAACTTTAAGAGCCTAAAAACGCATCAGCCCAGAGATGGTGCAGGCGAACTCTATATAACAAACCCTGCTAACAGTAACCTTTCTCCACCATTAGTTTTCTCATGTATTTGCCTTCTCACCTTTGCCTCCCCTAGAAGCTCAAAGTCTTTTTCTTTCTTCTGTCGCTACTCTAAAAATTTGCTGGAGAGTAACAGTACCATTAATTTTAGATATATTTTCTAAACAATAACCATTTCCCCATATTTTCTAAAGCAGTTCAGTTTTCAAATGTATTTTTCTCATCTCATACATCATCAAAATGTGCAAGAAGGTTTACTATTTCAGTTTCTAAATTAATTCTCTCCCAGAATGCTTATGCTACCTAGAAATTGGTTTAAAAATAGTTTTAGTTAGATGTGTGCTAATAATTTGAAACAGAAGCATCACATTTTTTTTAAGTCTCTATCGAATTTGTTAAAATATTGCTTTCGTTTTATGCTTTTTTTTTGGCCATGAGGCATACGAGATCTTAAGTTTCCTGGCCAGGAATCAAACACACACACCCTGCACTGGAAGGTAGATTCTTAACCACTGGACCACCAGGGAAGTCCCCAAAGACTACTTTTTAAAAAAATCATTTTATTTTATTTTGGTTGTGCTGGGTCTTCACTGCTGTGTGAGCTTTCTCTAACTGAAGTGAGCAGGGGCTGTTCTTTGCTGCAGTGGCTTCTCTTGTTGCGGAGCACAGGCTCTAGGGCCCGTGGGCTTCAGCAGTGCAGCTCCCAGACTCTAGAACACAGGCTCAGTAGTGGCTCATGGGCTTAAGTGGCTCTGTGGCATGTAGGATCTTCCCAGATCAGGCATCGAATCTGCATCTCCTTCACTGGCACGCGGTTTCTTTATCACAGAACCACCAGAGAAGCCCAGCACCACCACTTTTAATAATTGACAGACTTTGGAAGCCTGATGGGGGCCCTGATCCCCATGTGTAATAACAAAACACAACTAATTTAAAATACACCTTTGCTGTTTACATTGGGACTGCCTAGTGCTGGTAACAGATTAAGAGTAGGTCCAGAGAAGACACAGTTTCTTGATTAATGCAAAATAAAAAAACCTGATCTAAAGTGAAACAACTTTTTATAGTCTACTGAGGATCAGAAATCCCCACTGGCTGGGAAATGAAAGCTTTTCCCTTTCAGTGAGAAAAATATCTATCAAATCTCTTCTAAATCTACACTATTAACAAATATATGTGACTCACGGAGTAAAAAAAAAGCTAATATAAGGAACATGACCCTGGTGACCAACACCACACTGCAGAATTAACAAGGCACAGGCCCACACAGGAGAAATCAAATTCAAGTCTATGTTCCCAGATAAATTCTAATACTAACTTTGAGAGCTAGGTGAGTTTTAACTATTTTCAGCCTAGAGGTGATCTAAAGGCGTAACTTCTAAATTGACAGCACCTAAATGTACATCCTGTGGTTGGTCCTAGCCAGAAAGGTGATGTCTGTGTCCCATCGTGTTTTATTCTTCTCCAACAAATGGCTCCCTGTGCCAGTCTCCTTCCCCGGTCTCTTGGACTTCAGGAAAAGCAAGTGTAGGTCTTCTTTACCTTTATCTCCACACTCAAAAAAAAAAAGCAAAAAACAAAAAAAAAACTAAGCAATTATACTAACTGTTAAAAATGAATACCCATCATCTGGTCAACTCTTGTCTAGTGATCACTGGCTGTTGGAGCCAGTCTTCTTGGCTCCAACGATCTGGTAATTTCCCAAATTTCCAGGGTTCACCTTCACTGAGCTTCTTTATCAATTGGCCAATGGTTAGCAGAACCACAGCTCAGCTGCACAAAAGGGATGCTCCTCATTCATCAAGCCAGTCAGCAGGGGAACACATATCCAGGTTGTAAAGGGATCTGTAAAAGTTCCAGCTGTGGACTAAGGTAGAATACCACCAGGGGGCAGCAGAAAGCCTATGAAATTACAGACTCATCTTAGCACCCTTCCCAAACAGAAAGCAATGGCACCCCACTCCAGTACTCTTGCCTGGAAAATCCCATAGGCAGAGGAGCCTGGTGGGCTGCAGTCCATGGGGTCGCGAAGAGTCGGACACGACTGAGCGACTTCACTTTCACTTTTCACTTTCATGCACTGGAGAAGGAAATGGCAACCCACTCCAGTATTATTGCCTGGAGAATCCCAGGGATGGGGAAGTCTGGTGGGCTGCCATCTGTGGGGTCGCACAGAGTCGGACACGACTGAAGCGACTTAACAGCAGCAGACCATGAAGGGTTTGACAGACATCTTCCAACAGAGACCCTACACCTAAGCAATACATCTAGGGGTGAAACTGCAAGAACTAGAACCCCTCTTTGCTAAATCATCAATTGAGGCTCCTTTCACTATACCCACGTGATTCGAACGTGGCTCTAGTGACTCTACAATTAGTCACATGGCCATTTCCACAGTCTCTCAAACATACTGCATATCTGGGCTATTCTGCAATCTCACCCAAATGAGACTATGCCTAGGGTGCAGGACCTCAAAGAAGTGCAAAGGCCTACAATTAAAGAACACAGCTTATGAGAAGCACTAACTAACCGTAAGACAATCACTTAAATATTTATTGTTGGTTTATATAGAAATGTAATAGGCTTTGTTTTCTGGCTTCCTTAACTATAATTTAATGCAACAAAATTAGAACCCTGCAACTAAATCAGTGATGTAAAAATATGTAAGTTTACAGAAGTTATTAAATTAGTTAACTTTTTCTAAGGCATGATAAAATTGAAAGATCTGAACAAGCACACTAAAGCTATTGTGCATCAGGTGAAATAAATTCTTAGTTCTTAAAAAGCCTTGAACATATATTACTATGTTATGTTATAGTGAACTAATTTTAAAATAAGTCATATATAAAGTATTATCTCAACTGAATGCACATTTACATGCATTTCTGAAATCTCTCAACATTAACACATGTGACACCAAATGTATAAAACACGGCTTTAAACAACCATAAAAATATCAATCAAAATATTCCACAGATAAAAAAAAACACAAGACAAAATATTTTATAAATTTGTCATAGATCACAGATATCAAGATCTCTTTAAAAATCAGTTAAGGAAATGATTTTAAACAAAGATTGCAAATAGGCCACACACAGACACAGAATTTTTTTTTAATCTCACAAGGTAACAAATAAATAAATATATAATAGCAAGGTACCATTCTTCAGTGATTGAGTTGGCAAAGATGAAAAAGAACTATAACTTAAAACAGCAAAAATGTCACCAAGGATTCAAGTTCTGCCAACTGTACCACAAATCCATTTATTTCTCTTTACTTCATACAACCACCATAGTTCAGCCAAGGCTACATTTCATTTAAATTACTGCCATGGCCTCCTCAATGGCGTTCTTGTGCCCAAACCAACTGTATTTGCCATGGGGCAGCAAAGAGAGCTTCTTCAACTGTGTGATTCCCGTATTTGAAATCCTGCAGTGTTCGCCAATGCTCTGGGAATAAAATCCACACCTAATTGTTACACAACTTGTAAGACTGGGCCTGCCTTCGTGTGGCCAAGCGCCTCCACTGTGCACCACACGACAACTACGCTGGTCTATTTTCAGTTCCCAGCCACCCCAGGGTCTTGAAACACGCTGCGAACACTCTCACCCTACTCCTTCTGCACTACAGACTTCCACTCAGCTTTCAGGCCTCCACTCTTACACGTCATCTCTTCACCAAGCCTTTCATGACCATCCTCCTATTGACATCATCTTCCTTGCTGAGCGTCTTTCTGCCCAGCCAAAATGGAAGCTCCAAGATACAGGGTCTCTTGTGTTTTTTTCATTACTGTATCCTTGGGAGCTAGCACACAGTAGGCATTCAATGTTAGTATCTGTTTCATGAGTGAAAAAATAAATACTAGAGAAGGAAGGCAGGTGACTGTATTTGATTCTAAGAACACAGGTGTTAAACACGGATTCTTTATCATCTAAGGCGGACCCCATCATTCCCAAAAATTTTTACAACCCCCCCCTAACTAAAAAAAAAAAAAAAGGAATAAATTTATAAAACCATTTCATCAAAAAGTTACTTCAAAATATAATCTCCTGAAAAGAAATACAGCTAGGATTTTTTTCAGATGGGAAAACACACTTCCTTTAATCATACCATTTTTTCCTTTTAGACTTTCTTTAATATGAGAAGAAAATAACATTGGTCCCTGTTGGCAGGAACTTAATTCCTTAAACATAGAAAAGGAATCACTATCCAGTTGTTATGCCTAAACAGAAGGCTCAGAGAGGTTCCTTAATTTTTATTCTTTTATGAGCAAATTAAAAGACAATGAAGAGTCAATGCCATAACACAAAAACCAAAAGTATTCAAACATTTATAATTTCATATTTATACGATAATGAATTAAGTAAAAATACTTGTTTTTTTCCCCCCAAATTATATACACAGCTATTTTCTACCTAAAACTAAGCCCTCACACTTTTCAAAGTTACCAAAACCCTCCTCGGTAGTATGTTTAATCAGATTTTTAAGTGTCACAGTGGGAAAGAGCCTAAATATAAGACCTTACAGATGTTTCCCAACTGTTTCTGTAGGTGAGACTCCCAGATTCTTTTTGGATGCGCTGTTCCCATTAATTTGCGTCAGCTGTTGAGACACTGGCTGGGATAGTAACACAGGCACATCTGAGCAAATGCATGGAGATGGCAAGTCCCTAATTACTCGCTCCTCATTAGGCCCTGGCCGCTAAAATAGAACTACAAGGATCACTGTTCTGAGTTGCGTTTCTTAATGTTCAGATCATGTAGTCTCATCTTTCTTTCCAAATTCTATATGCATTAATACCTAAACCATCTGACAAAATGTCAGTTTTACATACAATGAGAACACTGTGTTATCATAACCTGAAAAGGTGACATAGCTCATTAAAAGCATTTCAGAATCCTGTCAAATGATCTAAAGATGTAAAATGTGAGATCAAAGAATTTAACTTTCAAATGTCACAAGTTATTTCAGTATAAAAGAGAAAGAGGAGCAGGGGAAAATATGGATTTAATCTGCAAAGACATAAAGCACCAGTCACAAGGATGGAAACTGGAAAAATGACTAAGAACAATGGTAGACTACATGTAGGACAAAGGAATCTCTCAACGTCTCATCAGCGGGAGGGCAGATAAAATTTTCCCCTAAAATGCCCCAAACGGCACTTCAAAGTATTTCTGAAAACTACATTCTTACCATAAAATAACAATGGCAATCCTCTGGGTTTCTAATCCACATGTGATTATGTTCCACACCTGTGCTACCAGAAGCAACTCACACGCATAATAAAAGATCTGCACACCTAAATTCTTTTTGTAAAGAGCTAAGTCTGTATTATAGAGATCCAGTTCATTAAAGGAACTTGATGATCAGAATTCAGAGAGTCTATTAACAAAGCACTCTGGCAAGGTGCGAGGCACATCAACTTCACTGAAAACACAGCTCAGATTTATTTTCTGTTTATATTCATAATGAGCTTTTCTTTTTGGCATAAACAAAGCCAGCACTAAAGAGCCAAGGGCTGAAAAGTATACATATTAATAAAAGCCAAATCACTGAATCCAAATAAAATCAAACATTAATTACGTGTGTACTATGCATAAAGCACTGTCATGGGCATCCTGGGAGACAGGCATGCATACAGCATGGTTCCTGTCTAACTAGGCTAAAAAGCCCAAAAACCAAATTTCAACTCTTCTCCAAACCTACTCCTTGTGCATGCCCTCTTAAGCTTAGTAAATTTCAATTCCATCATACTATATGCAACGAGAGATTAAATAGCTAACATCTGTTGGATCAGCGAAAAAGCAAGAGAATTCCAGAAAAATATCTACTTCTGCTTCATTGACTATGCTAAAGCCTTTGACTGTGTGGATCACGACAAATAGTGAAAAATTCTTCAAGAGATGGGAATACCAGACCACCTTATCTGCCTCCTGTGAAACCTGTAAGCAGGTCAAGAAGCAACACTTAGAATTGGACATGGAACAACAGGCTGGTTCCAAATTGGGAAAGGAGTATGGCAAGGCTGTATACTGTCACTCTGCTTATTTAACTTACGTGCAGAGTACATTATGCAAAATGCCAAGCTGAATGAATTACAAGCTGGAAGCAAGATTGCCAGGAGAATCATTAACAACCTCAGATACATAGATGACACCACCCTTAAGGAAAGGGTGTCTCTGGTGGCTCAGATGGTAAAGTTTTTGCCTGCAATGCTTGAGACCTGGGTTCGATCCCTGGGTTGGGAAGATCCCCTGGAGGAGGGCATGGCAACCCACTCCAGTATGCTTGCCTGGAAAATCCCCATGGACAGTGGAGCCTGGTGGGCTACAGTGCATGGGGTCTCAGAGTCGGACATGACCGAGCAACTAAGCACAGCACAATGGCAGAAAGCGAAGAGGAACCAAAAGACTTCTTGATAAAGGTGAAAGAAGAGAGTGAAAAAGCTGGCTTAAAACTCAACATTCAAAAAATGAAGATCACGAAATCTGGTCCCATCACGTCATGGCAAATAGATGGGGAAATAGTGACAGACTTTATTATCTTTGGATCCGAAATCACTGCAGACAGCAACTGCATCCATGAAATTAAAAGACACTTGCTCCTTGGAAGGAAAGCTATGATGAAGCTAGACAGCATATTAAAAAGCAGAGACATCACTTTGCTGACAAAGGTGCATATAGTCAAAGCTATGGTTTCTCCAGTAGTCATGTACAGATGTGAGAGTTGGACCATCAAGAAGAATAAAGAGCACCAAAGAATTGATGCTTTCAAACTGTGGTATTGGAGAAGACTCTAGAGTCCCCTGGACTACAAGCAGGTCAAACCAGTCAATCCTGAAGGAAATCAATCCTGAATATTCACTGGAAGGACTGATGCTGAAGCTGAAGCTGTAATACTTTGGCCACCTGATACAAAGAGCTGACTCACTGGAAAGGGCCCTGGTGCTGGGAAAGATTGAGGGCAGAAGAGGGCGACAGAGGATGAGATGGTTGGATGGAATCATAAACTCAATGGACATGAGTTTGAGCAAATTCTAGGAGATAGTGAAGGACAGGGAAGTCTGGAGTGCTGCAGTCCATGAGGTCTCAAAGAGCTGGACATGACTGAGTGACTTAACAACAACATACATTCTAGCAAAGACATCACTGGCAAGCTTTACCTGCCCCTATTCAATCCATTAGCGCATACGACCCATAATACTCAAAGAAGTGAATGTGAAGTCGCTCAGCTGTGTCCGACTGTTTGCCACCCCATGGACTATAGCCTAACGGGATCCTCCGTCCATGGGATTTTCCAGGCAAGAATACTGGAGTGGGTTGCCATTTCCTTCTCCAGGGGATCTTCCCAACCCAGGGATCGAACCCGGGTCTCCCACATTGTAGGCAGATGCTTTACCATCTGAGCCATCAGGGAAGTCCCAAGAAGTATCTGTGAACTAATGGAAAATTTTTATTCCGAAATACTCCAAACTTGAGTAGAAATAAATAGTTGTACCTAAAACCTTCAATGGACTAGTATAACATCTAGTACAGCATAGGCATTCAATAAATATTTGTTGAATGAATGAATGAATGGAGTGGAATTAATCACTAATAGTGTCTAGTATAACTAAGCACTTAATTGATAACTAAGCACTTTAACTGATCAATTAAGGTATTTTGTTTTGTTAGCTTCTGGTGGACAACAAAGTGATTCAGGCATATATCTTATCAATAAAAGGCTATAATAAATAAATTGAAATAAATAGCTATTTTAAAAGTGGATGCCCTCCCCCAATACACACACTTTCCTTCTCCCCACTAAAAACCCTCAGACACACCCCCATGTTCTCTATTATCAACAGAAACTGAGAGGAGAAACTGTCAAGCTGACAGACTAAATTTAGCAGACAGATCCAAGTTAAGAGTTCCTCTCAGAGCACCCCCAAAAATAGCTCTGGTTTTACCAAACTAAATTTCCTCGGTCTGTCACTCTGGGCTTCATTTTATGAGCTTCTGGTTTTATCAAATGGCCACAAGGAATTATATACTATTAAAAAATAGTACCACAACATGCTGGTTGGTGTAACGTCTTGGCAAAGAGAAACTTGCTTTCTGACTTTCCTTGAAACACCTAACACATGTAAATCAAAATAACAAAGGTCAAAGTCTTTAGAAGCAAGCAACTTCAGGACTTACAAGCAGCAGTACAATAGATTCTTAATAAGAAAAAAAAAATGTTTAAATCTCCTATGTGAAGGTATATAAACTATAAAATTATCCAATTCTTTAAGCAAAATTTTTGGGTGAGTTTATTGTACCCATTTTGTAGCTGAGGACATGGAGGCTCAGAAACTAAGCAACCTCAAGTTAGATCTTTAGCACTAGAATACTGCCACAATTCTATACATCAAAGAATTATCCAGAATTTATCACTAAATTATTTAGACTTGAACAAAGCCAACTGATCCACTTCTTTTTGTCTTTTAGTTTAAAAAGACTTCCACTATAATCATATTTTATCAAGATTTTTAAAACTTACAAAGGATTGTGTTTTTTTTTTTTTTGCATTCTCCTATTTGGCTTGAAGTTTGAAAACAATTTATCCATTTTTTTCCCCAAAATATCAATCTTTTAATATGACAAAAATATGGCTTTCTTCTTGGCTCTTGTGCATTAAACAGTATTAGCTTCACTGTGCCAATGACATTTATAGAAAAAAGTTTGAGAGAGCTGGGTAGCAAGAAGAGACAGAAACATGATATTTTTAATTTGGAGATGTAGGATGTAGAAATTATTTGAAAAAAATAAGAACAGTTTTATAATTAATAGTTTTCATTTTTGTTGGTAAAAAATTTATATAACTTTGATTTAAAATTCCCTTAAGTATAAAATTCCCTATTAATATTGCGCCATAAACACACACAAAATTTATCATGTAATTTTATAATAGTAATGAAATATATGCATAGCTTTTTTTCAACAGGCACAAAGTTGCTGGGTTTTTTTTTTCCTCCTAGTATAAGGTCTATCTAATGGGGATGGAGTTTAGCTAATGTTTTGAACACACATATTTAAACATGCTGCTGCTGCTAAGTCGCTTCAGTCATGTCTGACTCTGTGCGACCCCATAGACGGCAGCCCACCATGCTCCCCCATCCCTGGGATTCTCCAGGCAAGAACACTGGAGTGGGTTGCCATTTCCTTCTCCAGTGCATGAAAGTGAAAAGCGAAAGTGAAGTCGCTCAGTCGTGTCCAACTCTAGCGACCCCATGGACTGCAGCCTACCAGGCTCCTCCATCCATGGGATTTTCCAGGCAACAGTACTGGAGTGGGGTGCCACTGCCTTTTCGATTTAAACGTGAGGCAGCCATAAAGCATGTGATTAAAATGAGCTTTGAAAATCTCCAAGACTGAGTTAGAATTCTTCCTCATTCCTTCACTAACAATAACAACCATTTGTATGATCTTAGGTGAGTTACCTAACAGTTGAAATTTGTGTTGCCTCATCTCTAAACCGAGAATATATAATACTGATCTCAGATGGCTTAAAATATTTTTTATTTTGATATAATTGTAGATTTATATAAAAGTTAAAATAATAGAACAGAAAACATTTCTCCTGTATTAACAACTTAACTACAGTAGCTATCAAAATCAAGAAATTAACATTGCTATATTATTAACTTAAAAACAGATTATACTTGAATTTCACCAATTTTCCCCCAATCCCCTCTTTCTAGTCCCACAATCTCCTTAATCTCCTCCAATATGTGGTAATTCCCCAATTTTTCTTTGCCATTATGACCTTGATACTATTGAAAAAAAAAAGTTATTCTGTAGAATGTCTCTCAGTTTGGGTTTCTCAGATGTTTTCATGATTAAAGTTATGCATTTTTGGCAAGAATACCTAGAAGTGATGTTGTGTCCTATTCAGTAATCATATCAAGAGTTAATTACATGAACTTTATATATCATATCAGGGCAATGCAAACCATGATTCTTTAAGAAAGTTGTTTTTCTATGCGGTGGTTTTGGGAACATACCTTCAACCAATGGCAGCTATTGTTATGGTAAAATCAAAATTAAGAACAAAAGTTTTGGAAGTATGTACACTCGGGTTCCAATGTTCATTTTATGAGTTCCTGCCATGTGACCGTGGACAAGATTTTTTAATTTCTCCAGTTCCCACAGCGTCCAGTAAAGACAAAACTACCTGTGAAGCTGTTACGAAGCTGTGATAAAGAAGAGGAAATGAAATAATGTAAGTAAAGTACTTAGTGCCTGGAATTGATGCATGTTCCATGGAATCAATCACTACCATTATTTTTTAAGTAAGTTACTATTTGTCTGCAAAACAAGCGCTATGGCTGAAGACAAAGAAACCTGAGATCTGAGGGGGCAGAGCAGTGAGGTAGAGCATCGTGGGAGTAGGAGTAGGCTGGAACGATGTCAGATGGAGGGAAAGGCTGAGATCTGAGGGGCAGAACAGTGAGTAGAGCATCGTGGGAGTAGGAGTAGGCTGGAACGATGTCAGATGGAGGGAAAGGCCCGGAAGAACAAAAAGCACGTCCCTTTTATTTCATCTCATCCTTCCCTGCAGAAACCAGCATGACAAGTGGGGCCTGAGAACCCAAAGGCATTCGTGCTTGATTTCTGGCAGAGAACCCCACGATGCAAGAGCCAATTATCTGCTCTGTGCCACGGAAGCTCCTCCCTTATTTAATCTGCTCTTGTAAAATCACTACCTTCTGCTTGCCAGGGTCTCTTGCAGGGATTTTTAGGCTGTGGACACATGACATCAAACTAGTTGCAGCTGCCTCTGCTCTTACACTCGGGTGTAGACAGGAGAGGAATTCTAACACACCTAACACACGGTAGTTAAAATACATTCTTCCTTTTAAAAAATAAGCCTTACCCTAAAGAAACCAAAAAATAAATGTAAAACTAATCCTGGGGCATCTGGACTTTAAACACTTCTCAGACCATATGAAGGATCATAGAAGTAATTACTGCGCCACAGCCTTTATGGATTTAACCTCAGCTTTCGAAAGCCACGTCATTATTCATAGACATGAGAGAGCAACAGTAAGAACTGTGTTACTTCATAGAGCATAAATACTGATTACAAAAGTATCCGAGCATCATTAAGTGTTAAAGTATTTATAACTAGAAAATCAGCCTTCTATAAGATACTATTATTACTAGCTGAGCTCTACAGTATCCATACCTTAGAGAGTGGGAACCTGTATGTCCACAGAGCTGAAACAAAATGCACATGTGGCTCTCTGAAAAAACCAATCTGCCAGATGGAACCTGATGCTATGGCTCCCAGGCCAGGACGAGGACCATGTGACCTATAAATGACAGTGAACAGCACTGAATTTTCAGAGGATGGTTTAAGCAGAAAACTAAGTGGGATCAAGAGTCCAGGGTCCCTTCTCAGCACATTTCTGCCCCACGTGTGAGATGGAAGGTCCATTACTTACTTGCTCTCTCACCTTCCTGCTCTATCTTCTAGCTAACAGTAATGAGAGTTTACTAGGACCTAGTAAACATCACTTCATGGCAAATAGATGGGGAAACAGTGGAAACAGTGACAGACTTTATTTTTCTGGGCTTCAAAATCACTGTGGATGGTGATTGCAGCCATGAAATTGAAAGACGCTTGCTCCTTGGAAGGAAAGTTATGACCAACCTAGACAGCATATTCAAAAGCAGAGACATTACTTTGCCAACAAAGGTCCGTCTAGTCAAGGCTATGGTTTTTCCAGTGGTCATGTATGGATGTGA
>NW_011491028.1:586037-586345 GCF_000754665.1 Bison bison bison | reverse complement strand
CAGGAGTTGGACTGTGAAGAAAGCTGAGCACAGAAGAATTGATGCTTTTGAACTGTTGGTGTTGGAGAAGACTCTTGAGAGTCCCTTGGACTCAAGGAGATCCATCCAGTCCATCCTAAAGGAGATCAGTCCTGGTTGTTCACTGGAGGGACTGATGTTGAAGCTGAACCTCCAATACTTTGGCCACCTGATGTGAAGAGCTGACTCATTTGAAAAGACCCTGATGCTGGTAAAGATTGAGGGCAGGAGGAGAAGGGGACGACAGAGGATGAGATGGTTGGATGGCATCACCGTCTCAATGGACATGG
>NW_011491028.1:576607-585937 GCF_000754665.1 Bison bison bison | reverse complement strand
TTTTTGTAAACACTTCTAGTCCAGATAAGGTCTTTACATCTACTAGAACTTTCCATAAAGTCAATAGTAACCTAATGGAGTGCCGAAGATTGATGTCTTTGAACTGTGGTGTTGGAGAAGACTCTTGAGACGTCCCTTGGACTGACAAGGAGATCCCAACCAGTCCATTCTGAAGGAGATCACGCCCTGGGTATTTCGTTTAGGAAGGAATGATGACTAAAGCTGAAACTCCACTACTTTGGCCACCTCATGCCAAGAGTTGACTCATTGGAAAAGACTCTGATGCTGGGAGGGATTGGGGGCAGGAGGAGAAGGGGACGACAGAGGATGAGATGGCTGGATGGCATCACGGACTCGAGGGATGTGAGTCTGGGTGAACTCCGGGAGTTGGTGATGGACAGGGAGGCCTGGTGTGCTGCGGTTCATGGGGTCGCAAAGAGCTGGACACGACTGAGCGACTGAACTGAACTGAACTAGGACCTAAGCTTTTTAGATTCTACACTCATTGAAATCCAAGCAATCCTATCAAAAGGGTTAAGAATGCCTGTTGACAGGTGAGGACTGAGGGCCCGGAAGTAAGGCCCAGTGCTCAAGGTCACAGGCCAGAGCAGGGCTCCAACACCGAGCAGCGCGCCCCTAGTGTGACGCTGTCCCTTCCCTTCAAACCACAGAGCAAAGCTGACAAAAGACTCTGGAACGCGTTTTCAGTTCCTTAAAATGAGGTGCACTGTTGCCACAAGCCCCGTAACTGACAATTCTTCTCTCTTCTTTCCCTGTGGTCTCAGTCACATTGCTTCTGGGTCAAACACTCCACCCACTGGAGAGACCTAAAACAAACACAGGCCTCTCCCATGTCCTCCACCCTCTGCCACAGCCTGGCTCCATCTGCTGGAGACAACTGCAGGCTTCCTATGGAGCCTGAGCTGAGGACACCGCCTTCCTCCCAGGCTCTGAGCGCCCCTCCTGCTCCAGGGCGCCACCTGCACACACCACACAGGCACGTCCTGAACACAAGTCACATCTGCAAAGGTGTGGGTCACATGGGGGACGAACTTCCTAGAGAAGGACGTTCCACACAGGCTCACCTTCCTCAACCCCTTGAGCAGAAGTGTGAGAACGCTACTGGGGGATTCTTTCAGAGTGCTCCCTTGCCCAGTCAGAAAGCTCTCCCCACCCATATTACTACTCCCTCAGGTCCCAAGCCTTAAGGAGCTATTCAGTTCAGTTCAGTTCAGTCACTCAGTCGTGTCCGACTCTTTGTGACCCCACGAATCGCAGGACGCCAGGCCTCCCTGTCCATCACCAACTCCCGGAGTTCACTCAGACTCATGTCCATCGAGCCAGTGATGCCTCCAGCCATCTCATCCTCTGTCGTCCCCTTCTCCTCCTGCCCCCAATCCCTCCCAGCATCAGAGTCTTTTCCAATACATCAACTCTTTGCATGAGGTGGCCAATGGAGTTTGGCTGGAGTTTCAGCTTTAGCATCATTCCTTCCAAAGAATACCCAGGGCTGATCTCCTTTAGAATGGACTAATTGGATCTCCTTGCGGTCCAAGGGACTCTCAAGAGTCTTCTCCAATACCACAGTTCAAAAGCGTCAATTTTTCGGTGCTCAGCTTTCTTCACAGTCCAACTATTAAAAGGACCAAATGACTGATTTACACCTGTTTGAATGAACTTATTTACCTTATGCTATTTCTTTCTTCAAAAAAGACTTTCCCTCTTATAAAACCAATATATTCCCTTAAAAGAGATTCAAATGATACAGCAGTACATTCAAGTTAGATAGGAAGGAAGAGGGCGAGGGAGGGAGCGAGGAAGTGCAAGCAAGCTTCCTCGACCACATCCTTCAGAGATAACTAGTTCTAACAGTTTGATGTTCAGCCTTCAGGACTTTAAAAAAAAATGCAAATCTAATTGTTAAAAGAAAAAAGAAAGGGATCAGACTTACCTATATTGTATAATGTCATCTGTCTAAAGGAGAGGGAGGGAAGGAGATAGATACCTATTTGTTAACATATCAAATATATACATAAAATATCACTTGAAGGCTTCAAAATAAGTAGTCATAGCAAGTGACTCCAGGAGCAGGACCTGGGTGGCGAGGATGGGAAGTACACTTGTCACCGTACATCCCTTCTTACCATGTGAACTTGAAACCATATGAATGCATTATCTACTCAAAACACTAACAAGAGTTAAACATACAATGGAGAAAATGGACTTATTAAGAGTCCAAACAGTGCCTAGCATAGAGCCGTCACTCCACGGATACTGCAGAATGAAAGAAGCAAATGAGTCTATGTCTTCCAATATAGTAGGAATTATTCTGCCTACTGTAAGTCACAAACAACAGCAGCAGAACAAAAACACTTGGCAACTGACAAGGAAAGGTGACCATGATCGGTTCTTATAAGAGAAATGGTATGCACTAAGAATGAGAGAAGATTTTAGATTTCGTCTAGCAACTGGCAAAGATATCAATTACCATTCTAACATCTCCTCCCAAGATTCCTATTGGCAAAGAGAGTAAAATACAGCCATCCAAAACTCTGAGTGCATAGACTCTGCAAGAGGGACAATTTTTATGTTTAGTTGACCTTAAAGTTACACGTAAATTTTGTATTTTGCTCTATAATAAGGGTTGCTGCTGCTGCTAAGTCACTTCAGTCGTGTCCAACTCTGTGCGACCCCATAGACGGCAGCCTACAGGCTCCCCTGTCCCTGGGATCCTCCAGGCAAGAACACTGGAGTGGGTTGCCATTTCCTTCTCCAGTACATGAAAGTGAAAAGTGAAAGTGAAGTCACTCAGTTGTGTCCGACTCTTAGCAACCCCATGGACTGCAGCCTACCAGGCTCCTCCGTCCACGGGTTATGTTCATACAAAAATCACTGTCTTTGCCCAAATCTTTAAGAAATATGTTTATCATGTTACTTCACACTTCTTGACCCACCACCTCACATATGGGGGAATTCTAGCACTCCAATGTAAAAGTCAGAAACTAGCTGAATCTTCAAATCTTAAATAAACTGGGGTCATCAAAACCAGTGCTTTGCCCAAGATCACATGACAAAGACTGGCAAAGCTAGGACCAGGCTGTGAGAGCAGTTTCTCATGAGACCCTAAGTCTTTCTGGGTGACTTTCTCCCCACCTCCACCCATCTTGCACACACCTACCACTGACTCCCCCAAACAAAAACCCTCTCACATTCACCTGGGTCTGTGGGCCCACATCCACTCTGCAGAACCACTCAGTCCAGCTGCGCCATGTTTTATGTTTATAAAACCTCCCACAAGCTCTGTATCTCATTAGACTTTGTATGCAGACATTTTTTGTTTTTATAAACAAAACTGTTCCTACGTACTTTAGTAATAATCCTGGCTGTACCATTTGCATATTGGTTAATGCACTAATTGCAGATCTGCATGTTTTATTTATTTGATAAGACCAGAACCTTGGTATGAAAACATTTGGTTAACCAACCATTTTGATGAACTTAATGTTTGAAAACAGTACAGTCCACAACCCCGTGGACTGTAACCTACCAGGCTCCTCCATCCATGGGATTCTCCAGGCAAGAATACTGGAGTGGGTTGCCATTTCCTTCTCCAGAGGATCTTCCCGACCCAGGGATTGAACCCGGGTCTCCCGCCTTGCAGGCAGACGCTTTAACCTCTGAGCCACCAGGGTTCTTGTCTATTGCTTAACATCTTCCATAATACACAGCTCCCTGATTTTAGTTGGATTTCCCTTGACTGTTTCAAAGCAATGTCATTAAAATTAGGTTACCCAGCTTTCCCTGGTGGCTCAGTGGTAAATAATCTGCCTGCCAATGCAGAAGACATAGGTTTGATCCCTGATCCGGGAGGATCCCACATGTCATGGGGCAACTAGCCCAGGCGCCACTACTACTGAGCCTGTGCGCTCCAGCTGGGGAGTCGCAACTACTGAAGCCCGCACGCCCTACAGCCCGTGCTCCGCAACAAGAGAAGCCACAGCAGTGAGAAGCCAGCGCACCACAGCCAGAGAACAGCACCCCCTCTCTGCAACTAGAGGAAAAAGTCCATGCAGCAATGAGGACCCAGCACCGCCAAAACTAACTAAATAAATAAAATTATATTTGAAAATTAGATTATGTTATACAAAGAACTTCTTGAATAATAAACATGGGTTAAAATATCTGCACTGAAATTATGTTCCATTCTTCCTCAAAATATTCGGTACTTTATGTGTGTGTAATGTCCATAAATCAAATGCATAAATCCTGTTTTACAAAAGACACCTGCAGCAGGCAAAACACTTTAGCAGGAAACCAATTTTAACTGGTGAAAGAAAAAAAAAGTTATCTCTGGGAGAAATAAGTATACACATTTTTAGATAGCTACTATAAAAATGTCCTGAACAAAGCGTCAACTCTGAAGAATCACTGTATTCCCTCAGGGAATTTAAGCTAATAGAACATTCTCATCTATTTTTTTTTTTTTTTTGGAGCTTGCACAAATTCCAATGGGAGTGAAGGAATGTCTGAATAATTTCTCTACTGGATCAAATATCTCTAGTCCCCAGGAAAAATTTCAGAGATTTTAGGCTCAAATGAATTCTACTCTGTCACAAAAGTAACCAGTGCATGAAGGTACAGATGGCAATGGGAGTCTGGGTCTGGGATAACAGCGGAGAGAGGCGGAAACCAGTGTCATGGGGAGGGACGCTGATGACGGCAATCAGACAGCTCCGCAAGGGTTCTGCTTGCTGCCCGGGCCCTGCCTGGGAATAAGACCCAGTAAGAGTATGGCCTTCCCCAAGTATCTCCAAGACCTCATCCGAGGTGGTGCAAATTTCCCAACATTTAAAACAACAATGTTTAAGTACAAAGGAAAATGCAAGTTCCAATTTCACAACACAGTCTAAAGCAACTCAAAAACCATCCAAAGCATAAAGACTTCTAGGCAAGGAGACATAAGACATAAGTCACGTCAATGACTACCTCTCTCATCTTCCAATGTCTCTGTTAGTTCATTGAGCAGAAATTTCGTATCTTTCCTCCCTCCCAATGCTATTGTAAGACTTGAATATGACAAACCTCCCAAAACCGTGAAATGTTACACGTATCACTACAGTACTCAAAGGATGGCAAATTTATAAATGATTAAATTGTAATATCAACAATTTAGTTTCCTGTCTCGGTAACTAAAGAAACAAAACAGGATCCACACACAATCCTTTAGACAGTTTTATTCAAAGCTATGCTTTCTGTATGAGCTTAATAAATAATACAAATCATTATGACTTAGATTTGGGTCTACTTCTTCTAAACGTACCATCACACAATAAAGGCCTAGCCGCACACCTGACTCCACAGGCTAAGGAGGCAACAGGCATACCTCTGGGTTCTACCAGTAACTGGACCATGAGCTTCACACCAACAGTGTCATCCTCCCCGGGATCCCTGAAGACCAGCCCATCAAGCACCATGCAGAGGACAATGCCTCCAGAACAGCACACCTTCATCATGCCACCAGGGCACAGTCCAAGAGTTATTTCAATAACGAGAGAAAGATAGGTCAACAGACAAAGAGTAAATAACAACAAACATGAGAACAAAGTACTGGGAAGGAAACGGCGATGATGTCTGAAGTTTGCTTTGGCTCCCTCTTCTGCCTCCCCTGACCCTGAACAAAGTAGGGCAGAGGCAAAGATGGAACAAGAATCACGGAAAGCCGATGGCTGTCAATGCTGGGTGATAAGCATACAGGCTGAGCTACCAGTCACTCCACATTCTCAAAAACTGTCACTGCAAAATGTTTAAGCCATAATACAGTATGGATTCAATTTTTGTTTTGAAAATTACACACAAACACACACAAAAACATAAGGGACCTGGGAAAAAAAGAAATAAGAATGGTGAAGATAATTAAGAAAGGAGATCTTATGAAAATCATAAATGGGGACAAAGTTTTACATCTTGTGTTGAATACTCACGGGAAACAACTCTTTGCCTCAGGAGAAATAAGGTTTTAGCAAGTTGGAATTAAAAAAAAATTAAAGAAAACATGCAGCTAAATTGTTCTAACTAAAGTGAAATTCTCACCAAAAAAGGCTTTTTAAGAGTCTATTCTGAAGCCTTTAACCACTGGGCCATCCATCACTATCCATTTATTAAGTGATAATTCCTATCATTAGCATTTAGACACAGGCCATGTGAAAGAGAATCTACTGAAAAGAGTAGTAGTGAATATACCAGTAGTAGTCAACCAATACCAAGTATCTAAGTCATGATGTGGATGAGCAGTATATTATTATTCTTACTTTTCCTCAGAGCACAGTTATTTTTCAGGAACTACCTTTGATAAGAGTTTTCCATATTAAAAAAAAAAAATCAGTATGCCCGTTCTAGAAAATTTTATACAGAAAAGAATAAAGAAAAAATATATAATTATGTCATCAAAGGCAACCTATGCCAACATTTTACTTCCTTCCTTCTGATACTGTTCCACGTCACGACTGTACACCCTATTACTACTCTTCCTGTTACCCCAACTGCAGTTATTTCCACCACCTTTTCATCCATCATTTACTCAAAGTAACATTGTATTTTTACCACTCTTCACATATTTTTTCCAGTTTTATCAAGAAATAATTGACATATATCACCATATGTATTTAAACTGTACAAAACAGCATGATGGTTTGATTTACATATTGGGAAATGATCATCACAATAATTTTAGTTAACATCCACCATCTCATGTAGGTAAAATAAAAAGAAAAAAATAGTTAAATTACCCTTGTGGTGAGAACTCTTAGGATCTACTCTCAACTTTCTTATGTATTATATGGTAATTAACTATAGTCATTATTTCACTAGTCATGATTTCATTATGTCACTGGTACTTATTTATCTTATAACTGGAAGTTTGTACCTTTTGACCCTCTTTTCTCAAATTCTTCCTCCCCCCACATACCACCTCTCATAACCATAAATTTGACTTCTATGAGTTTTTTTTAATTTAGACTCCACATAAAGTGAGATCATAGAGTATTTGTCATTCTGTTTGATGTATTTCACCTAGCATAATGCCTTCTAGATTCATCTATGTTGTTACAAATGGTGATTTTCTCATTTTTTAGAGCTAAATTATATTCCATTGCACATCTGTATCTATACACACCACAACTTCTTTATCCATTCATTCATCAGGCATGCTTAGGTTGTTTTCAGGTCTTGGCGACTGCAAACAATTCTGCTATGAGCATGGTAATGCAGATATTGTTTCCAGTTATTGTTTTCACTTCCTTTGGATATACTCACAGAAGTGAATGGCTGGACCATACGGTAGTTCTGGTTTTAATTTTCTGAGGAATCACCATTCTGTTTTTCATAGTAACAGTACCAATTTACATTCCCATCAACAGTGCACAGGAGTTACCTTTTCTCTGCATTCAAACCAGCATTTGTTATCTCCTGTCTTTTTGGTGACAGACATTCTGATAGCTATGGGGGTGATATCTATCGTGGATTTAATTTGCATTTCCCTGGGAGTTGGTGATGGACAGGGAGGCCTGGCGTGCTGCAATTCATGGGATCGCAAAGAGTCGGACACGACTGACTGACTGAACTGAACTGAATGACTAGAGATGCTGAGTGTCTTTTCATGTCCCTGTTGGTGGCTGGTAGTTTTAAATACCATTTTACAGATCATAAAATGAAAATTCAGAAAAGTAAAACCACCTGCTCAACGTTTAATACATGTCAGGCCTAGGATTGGGACTCAAATGTGAAAGCCTATTTTCTTCACATTTCACACACACATACTTTCAAATTCTAAAAACAATTCTGTATCCTGCTTTTTCACTTAAAAATAGTATAATAATTCATCCTATGTCATTAACACTCTTCATAAAGAATTTAATTGCCTCACAACAGTACGTTTTAAGTACATTTTTCACGTTAATAAATTTTACATTGTTTTCATTTTGATGTGCACCTTTT
The DNA here is from genome assembly GCF_000754665.1 of Bison bison bison. Lineage (NCBI taxonomy): Eukaryota > Metazoa > Chordata > Mammalia > Artiodactyla > Bovidae > Bison > Bison bison. Next base: position 577,945 of record NW_011491028.1, on the reverse strand, counting down.
TATTAACTCAGAACCAAATCATCACAAAACATCATGTGTGAAGGCTGGAACAGCTGGACTGAGGCCGAGAGTGGAGGTCAGGCAGAACTGGGGGGTGCGGACGCCGTAGTCAGCGTTCACCACCGCAGGTCGCTTCCCTAAAAGCCACTCATTGAGCAAATGAGGATGAAGACTGGCTTGTAGCCAGATGCTTTCCAAACTAAGATGTTTAATATAAGATTCCAGGTGTGTTGCTTACCCTCCACCTGTGCTTACCCTGTGTTGCTAAGGTCTTTCTGTTTGTCCCATCCAGTTTCTGACTACTCTGACAATACTCTGTGTAGCTCCTGACACAGTATTTCTCCTTTTCCCTCTACTTTGATTTTTAATCCCAGGAAGTCATCTGGCACTTCTTATCACAAAGAATTAAATGATCACCCTCTTTCAAGTTCTGAAAAACTGTCCTGTTAACCATGGATTCTCAGAGAATCTGTAAACATGTTCCCCACCGGCTACCTCTTTAATCCCATGTCCAGGCCATGTTGTCTAAAACAACTTGCTCAATAGAGTTTTATCTGCCTGTTGGCCTGGTTACCTCAATTTAAGCTGCTTGAAGAAATAAATATTCAACTATCACATTTATACCATTTATTCCTAACAGCTAATTAAGTATCAATTCTATAATATTTTTTTTTTATCCAACATACTTCTTGAACATCTGTACTTTAACTGACATACTAGACACTGGACGCATAATAGAGAAAAAAAATAAAGATGACCCCTGCCTTCATGGAGTATATCATCTAGTGGAACAGGCACCCAAAAGATAAACAAATTGTGTTTTACTGTAACTGTGTGTAATACATCGTGATATTCTTTATAGTATATAAACATGGAAATAATACTGTGTGTTCTATAAAGTTTTGTTGTATTTTGTTCCTATTCATTCTTTAAGTTGCAAGCTTCAGTTTAAAATGTTTGTCCACTGACTTGCCCATGATCTTTGGGTTTAAAAAGGTCCTAAAACACAATGGAATTGTGTAATTTTGCTTATTTGTTGGTCCCATATTCATTAAGTGATAGTTAAAGGTAAATTTCTCAAGGTCTTTCCTGCTTCCATGGAAGTACTCTGTTCTCAGGCTGGTCAGGAAATTATTGGATTGCTATGGATGTGAGAGTTGGACTGTGAAGAAAGCTGAGCGTCAAAAAATTGATGCTTCTGAACTGTGGTGTTGGAGAAGACTCTTGAGAATCCCTTGGACTGCAAGGAGATCCAACTAGTCCATTCTAAAGGAGATCAGCCCTGGGTGTTCTCTGGAAGGAATGATGCTAAAGCTGAAACTCCAGTACTTTGACCAC
>NW_011491028.1:550844-576500 GCF_000754665.1 Bison bison bison | reverse complement strand
CTCGATGGACCTGAGTTTGAGTGAACTCCAGGAGATGGTGATGGACAAGGAGGCCTGGCATGCTGCGATTCATGGGGTCGCAAAGAGTCGGGCACGACTGAGCAACTGAACTGAACAAGAAAATGCCTTTGCACTATGCCTGACACTCTCTGGCTCTGCTCTACCTCAAAAACTGAAAACACTTATCAGTTGTGCCAGTAAATCTTCTCTCTCTTACCACAGGTCCAAGAATCTCATAAAGGAGATCCAATGACAATGACTTTATGAAGAACTTGGAGCTGTCGCATATCCAAGAGATTGTGGATTGTATGTACCCAGTGGAGTATGGCAAAGACAGCTGCATCATCAAAGAAGGGTCACTGGTGTATGTCATGGAAGGTATGCTTTGTAACCATGTTCCCCTGACTTTCAAATACTCTTTCATCTCATCAGTCTGTATACGGATGGCAATGCATTACATGAAACAATTCCATTTTTCTTTTTGTTGTTGTTGCTGTGAAGCAGTTTGAAAAGAGGAAGAACACTGCTTAGACACAGTTGATCAATCGTTTGAAGTGTCTGTGTTTAGAATTATTAACGTGAGAATCTAGTATTTTTTCAGACATGGGGAAAGGACGATAATATGAAAGAAAGAGTTGCTATTTATCGCACTGAATAAGACCGCACACTGTCAGATCATTAAGGAAACTCACAAAGCTTCAACAGAAGTTCAAGTCTGTTTGGAAGTATTTTTGGTCATATAATCAAAGTGTCTTCAACTTTGCTTTTACATCCCAGTATATGACTACCTTTCCCAGTCATAGAGAATATTCTATTCTGTAGAGAATAGTCATAGGAAAATTCTCTTTCCTAGAAAGAGAATACTTTCAGTGTTTCCTATGTGTCTGACAGAGGTGGATCATAAAGGCTGGATGGTATATTAGCTGTAAGAGTAATACTTTTTTCATAAATCCTGTACAAATTAAGACAGAATCAATCTTCCTTGGGGGAAAAAAAAGTGAGGCATGTGCTGTAAAATTTTCTCAACGTGTATTTCTAACTTGAAACTTATAACGGCATGTTTTTCTTTTGGGGGAAGAAAAGAGCCTAAAATCATGACTGAATCAAGTGAGAAGAAAGTGAGTTCAGAGATGTCTGTAATAGAAGACAGACAATCCATTTGAAGGCAGTTAGTGTTTTACTGAAAGCATTCATGGCAGTGTCCTGTAACTGTCCGGTTTACAGGTCACTTAGGGGACGGGTGTATTTGGGCAAAACAACTGACTTTTTAGAGTTTCATCCAGCTTATGAAAAAGGAGATACTCTTTCTTTCTGGCCGTGGTTCTCCACTGGTGATGATTCTGTCCCCCAGGGACATCTGGTGATGTCTGGAGACATTTGGTTGTCAAAATATGGGCGAGGGTCGGGGTCGGGAGACTCCTGGCATCCTGTAGGTAAAGACCAGGGGGTGCTACTCAGCAGGGCAACGGCCCACAACCAAGAATGACCTGTCCTTAGTGCCTGTGCTCAGAAACCTTACTTTCTACCTTCTTTGCAGGACTGTTATGAAGTCTTTGTGGAATAAACTGTGTGGACGTGTAACGTAAAGTATAAAACACTGCAGAATAACAATTAGTATTATTATTTCTATTATATACTTGACTGTAAGAAATGTTCTTTCTACATGTCATTCACCTTTTAATTTTTTTTCGAGTCTTTTTTGATATATATCAGGCATTTGATATTCAAGTATTAATTTCTATCATTTTTTATTTCTTTGTAGTTTTCAGTTACCATTTTGTGTCAATGGTATCAAGTTTTTTTCCCCAGGCCAAAACTACATAAATGTTCAGCTAGGCTTTCTTCTGACAGAAACAAAATACAATAAATAAAAACACAAAGAATATACACTTGGCAGAGTTGGAGGAGAAGGAGGTGAAATCACAGGGCAAGTGTGTATTTGGGTAGTGAGCAGGAAGGATGAGGTAAATGAAAGAAATATACAGACGCCAAGTGGAGACTGTTAGTATAGAGACAAAATGTTAAGGGCTATTTAAAACAAATACAGCAAAAAAATTATGTTGCATAAGAAACTACTAACCAGAGCGCCAGTCAGAAGCTCTTTCCACCAAGCCTCATGCGTTCACCAACATTTACCGGAGCGCCTACCGCTTAATTGTTTTTTTAAGTTGCACAATACAGGGAGTTGATACACAATATACTGTGTGAAACCACTGTCTATTTCATAACCTACCCACTCACACAACATTTTCTGAGCAAGGTGAGACCCGAACCTAAAAGTATACCCAAATATTACCCACCCTGAAGTCCCCACAGGCAACGGGGCTTTTACAAACTCTTCCTCAAAGAATGAAAACATTTCCAGATTCCCTACAGAAACCTCGATGTCCGCTGACAGATGAATGCACAAAGAAACCGTGGTGCATACTTACAATGGAACACTACTCCGTCATAAAAAGGAATGCATTCGAGCCAGTTCTGATGAAGCAGATGAACCTGGAGCTTATTATACAGCGTGGAATAAGTCAAAGAGAAAAACAAATGTCACGTATTAACGCATATATACGGAGTCTAGAAAGATGGTGCCGATGAACCTGTGTGCAGGGCAGCAGGGACACAGGGAACAGATGTGTGGGCAAGGGCGGAAGAGAGGAGGGAGAGCGTGAGGTGAATGCAGAGAGCAGCATGGAAGCATATACACTGACATATGTAAAACAGACAGCCAGTGGAACCTGGCTGCATGACTCAAGGAACTCAAACTGGGGTTCTGCAATAACCAAGAGGTGTGGGAAAGCGTGGGAAGTGGGAGGGAGGTTTAAGAGGGAGGGGACATGTGTAAACCTATGATTAATTTATGGTGATGTATGACAGAAATCAAACCAATATTATAAAACAATCAATTAAAAATAAATAAATATGATTATATATATAAAAAAAACAAAAATCAGGTCAAGTCAACAAGAGGGAAAAAAAAAAAGGCAAAAAGGTCAAACTGACAAGAACACCTCATATCAGATGGATGATAAAAATCTAAAGATGCCAAAATCACCATCTGCCATTTACCAGGAAGATACACACTGAAGCTTTATTCTGTGTGTATGTGACAGGGGTGGGGTGGGGAGGTGTTATCATTCTTACTATTTCCTCACTCACTCCACATTTCCTTTTTAGGTTCAAAGGCTGATAAGGAAATCAGGAAATATCTGAGAAACTCTAGTACTGGGAGATAAGGAGGCATTGTTAAGCAATGATACACCAGAAACTCCATTTGATAAAGGCACCGAGTTCTGAGAAGAATTACTGGGGATAATTACACAGACTGTGGATCTGTTATCTGTCTCTCAACAAGAAAAAAAGATTCCCTGGGCAAAATGTTTTCTATTAGGATGGACATCCAGGATACAGGTAACCAAAGCGATGGCTGAACGGGCAGCTGAAAAAGATGTTGCAGATGAGCTGACAAAAGTCCCAAAAAAAGGAGAACCTTATTGCTCATATGTGTCCTCGGGAGACTGTGCTCAATCTTCCTTGAGCAAGGTACTGCCTACCCAAATGTCCAGATTCCTCACCTTTGCCCCCTGAGTCATACATCCTCTTTATACATAGACACGTAAAAACTGGAGGAAAAACGGTCACGTAAGGACATTCTCTGGGTTAAAGGGCAAAAATATTTATATTCCATTTTCACATCCTTCCTTTCTGAACTTTTTTTGGGGGGCCATGCCTTGTGGCATGTGGGATCCTAGGTTGCGAACCAGGGTTCAAACTCAAACTCACTTTGTGCCCCCTGAAGTGGAAGTGTGGAGGCTCAACCACTGGACCACCAGGGAAGTCCCTCTCAGAACTTTTAGAAGAAACTTGTTTTTCTTAAAAAAACTGGTCAGTTCCCATCTTATGGATAATATGAATCTCACAAGGTTTCTCATTTTGCTGTGCCCACCAGGAATCCCTGAGCCAAATCTAACAACTGGACTAGACGTGAAGATTCAGCGCTGATACTTAACAAGTCTGAGTGTGTGTTATGTGGATTCCAAAACAAAGTGTCACCAGCCACGTGAACTTCTTCTTCAGGAGAAATGAGAGTCAGGGTTGGTGACATGGGTGATGGCATAATGCTGGTTTTCCCCTGGTATGTTAGGTGCCTTCTGGACAGTATTTTATGACACATGACAGGGAAGAATTTTTCCCGACTTGATCAAGAACCACATCCACTAAGAAACTTCTCTTGTTATGCAATTATCGGTAACTTTCCAAGTGTGAATTTTCTCAGAAGGTGTGGTCTTTCAAGAGGTCTGTACAAATTCTGGGGCCAGGCACTATGAAATGCAAATAAAAATAAATCTGAGATTATATGAAAAAAACGTGCAACAGCAAAAAAAACTAGAGTTTTTTTTTTTTTTTTTAATAGCTGTCTATACATTCTGCTTTAAGTCATAGCTAATTTAATTTGAGAGGCAGGAAAGCAAGACAAGTTTGACCCCAGCGTTCAGGCTGTTAAGAGTCAAAGTTGCTCTTTTTCTAGGTTTTTGCTTCTCATTCAACACCAAATGGTTGACCAAGTTATGAGTGGTATGAACTTTTGTCTAGTGTTAGTTGCTTAGCCGTGTCCAACTCTTTGTGACCTCGTGGACTGCAGCCCACCAAGCTCCTCTGTCCACGGGATTTTCAAGGCAAGGATACTGGAGTGGGTTGCCATTTCCTTCTCCAAGGAATCTTTCCAACCCAGGGATGGAACCCAGGTCTCCTGCACTGTAGGCAGATTCTTTACTGACTGAGCTACAAATGAAACTGCTGCCTAACTAAAAAGCAAAAACAATGAAGTAATGTACCAAATTAACAAATCACGACATGAACTGATTACACTCTGTGAACTAATTATCATAAATAGAATAACACTGTAATCTGCATGGATTCCTTTTAGTTTTTACGTAACAGGAAGAGCTTGGCAGAAGCACTTGAGTTAGCTGGGAGTTTTGGCTCACGTCTAACTCATGAGCTTATCCCTCGACTCCAGGGATATCATGAGATAGCAAGCCATGTGCTCAGCTGTTCAGTTATGTCCGACTCTTTGCGACCCCATGGGCTGTAGCCCTCCAGGCTCCTCTGTCCAGGGAATTTTCCGGGCAGGTATGATGGAGCAGGTTGCCATTTCCTTCTCCAGGGGATTTTCCCAACACAGGGATCGAATCTGTGTCTCTTGTTCTCCTGCATTGGCAGGCGGGTTCTTTATCACTGCACCCCCTGGGAAGCCAGCAAACCTTGAAGTAATGGCAAAATCCATGCCCTGCTCACTCTAGCCACATGCTTACTTGTTTTTGTTGATTAGATACCAAATAACACCTTTATGGGTTACTGTGATGATTAGCGTCTTGAACGTCTACAACTCATCACGCAATTCATAATAAAAAGCATAGTAATGAGTTGGTAGGGTCCCCTGGATACCTTAAGCAATCTTAGACTAGATTAACCCCTCCCTCACAACATACTAAAGCATGTGGATGGCTAAGTAACCACTCACTGTCACTGACTGGAATTAACTAAGACCAGCCTGACAGCTCTGTTCCTGCTGGCAGATGTGCAATGCTTAACCAAGACTCAAGTTACATCCACTTCTAAACCTGTTTATGCAGGTTTACCTGTTTCTGTTATTACATAATTTAACAAAATATGAAGTAATAAATGAAATCTGAGTTTGAAAAAAGTGTGCTGTTGTTTTTATAAAACTAAACCGAATGCTTTAGAAACACCTGAAATATGCAAATAGCTAAAAATGACTGCTGAAAAATCAGGTGTCTTGGAGGTAAGACTCTAATGGGAAAATGTAACTTAAAATCTAGACGGATTCAGTACTGAGCTGCTTGGAAAGTCTTCATGTTCTGGCTTTAAAGAAATAAAGACTGGACATCATCGATGGCGCATCAGATTATGGTTTGTGAAGGAAAGACAATATGGAACACGAAACAGAGGGCTGACAGCCAAAGAAAACACTCTCAACACTAAATGAAAGACTAACCGATCCCTTTAGCATTGATATTTCTAAATTTAATAAAATGTTGATGGTAGGCATGTGTCACTTTTTCATTATCTCTACTCTCATATGATTAATCATCCAACTATGGGTCTTAACTGTACTTGAAAAAACCTTCCCTAAGGAACTAAACCAAGATCTGGACTTTCCCACTCTATTTTCTTCTTTCTTTGATAAAGAACTTGATCTTTATCTTTCCTTGATAAAGAACTTGAGCAAAAATGAAAGGGAGACGGCTGGCCTTGATGAAATCTCACCCCCTTTTCAGTAGTCATGTCCTCTGGAGGTTGCACGTTCCTGGGCTCTGAAGGACCCCGACTCCAGTACTCTTGCCTGGAAAATCCATGGACGGAGGAGCCTGGTAGGCTGCAGTCCATGGGGTCGCGAAGAGTCGGACATGACTGAGCGACTTCACTTTCACTTTTTACTTTCATGCATTGGAGAAGGAAATGGCGACCCACTCCAGTGTTCTTGTCTGGAGAATCCCAGGGACGGGGGAGCTTAATGGGCTGGCGTCTATGGGGTTGCACAGAGTCAGACATGACTGAAGCGACTTAGCAGCAGCAGGCTCTGTAGAGGGGGCTCTAAGGGCAGTCTGTCTGGAGGCCAAGGTTAAACACTGCCTCTTCTCTATCCTTTGCATTTACAACCCTCTGTATCTCAAGTCCAAGTCTGCTCAGCTAGGAGCTGGGCAAAGTAAAGCAAAGTCAACTCACATTACAAAGGTGTTTCTTTTCCCTAGGACATGGGCATTTCAGAAGATCTATCTATAAGTGGTATAAGCACTATCTATAAGCAGATTAAGAGTATACAAAAAGGAAGTTAAAACACAGGACTGTAGAGGGGGAGATATTTTGGAACCAGGGATAGCAAGGAACAGGTTAGTTTGAAAGTAAATGAGTTACGAAGTAGAAAGAACTAGATTTAAACTCCATCTGTGACTTTGGGAAAATTAACGTTTCTAGGTCAGTTTCCCTGTATGTAAAGATACAGACACCACCACCTACTTCATAGAATTAATTGAAATAAATAATTATAAAGTATCTATTACAGTCCAGGCATACAGTAGGTGCTCAATCAATCATAGCTGCTTTTAGTAGTATACTTCCTCACATCAAACCCTTCTAACAACCACATCCCCCAAATGGCATTATTTTTCACATCTTGCCTCCTTAAAGAACTCAAAAGATTCTCTTATAATTAGCTGGGTTCCCACACCTCAATGATTCCCTAAGCAAGAACTCAGGGGCTCTGTTAGAAAGCTATATATGGCAAGTTAACATTATTTACAAGACATACACTTGGAAATAATGCACAGTCTTGTAAAAATATGGGGCACTCAAAATGTGAACATCAGTTGATTTATTAAATTTACTCAAAATTTATGTACTATAATATCAAAAACAAACAAAACTCCCCAGAAAACAGTTCATCCTCTTTACATCAATACTCCCACAACCTGTTCTCTTGCAGTGAATCTGACCATCTAAGATACCTGATGCAGTTGCTAAATTTAGAGATTCAAATTGTACACTCTTTGCAAACAGCAGATCATCATCCTTGAGGTGCTGGTTCACTGCACACCTAGGTAAGAGCTCACTCAGGAGGGGTGCTCTGTGGGTACCAGGCAGGATACATGGTCACAAGCAGTGTCTGCTTATACTGTCCCTGCCCAATTCAAGAAAGGATCTTGCAGCTTGAAATCGTACACATGCACAATAAAGCACGATGAAAGCACTGAACGGTACAGGAAAGAGTAAGTATGGGACGGACCGGGTCCAATCCTTAAATGAAAGGCATTGGCCATGACACAAAATCAAAAGAGAAAGGGGAAAAGAAGAGGGCATAGCCAGCTTTAACAACATTCCAATGACACTCAAGGACACACACAGCTGATCACAGCTCACTCCCCTTCCATGAAAAGAGAAAATCAATTTCTAAAAGTTCTGAAGGACAAAGTGCCTGGGTGTACCTAGATGTCTACAACTCTCTGCCTCTATACACATGAGTTACCTTTTCCGGGTAAGCATCGACAACTCTACATTGCTTTGGTTTTTTCTGTGTAGGACAAACACAAGTTGAGAAAGCTTCCTTTCCCATTTGCCAAAGATCATAAGATGCAACAGCTGTTACCTAAGCAATCATTCAGGTTTCAAAGGTATTCAAGATAAATCTGTTATTGCTTTTAAAGAAAGAGCTTTTCCCTTCCACAGAAGTTAATCACTGACTCATAAAGGAGCCGCTAAAGGCAAATGAGTTTGGGGGCCTATGCAGGGATGATGGTGATGAAATTTGCCTCAACAAGTGATGTGGCATCTGAGAACTGTGATGCTGAATCATTTCACATCTCTTCAGTGTATGACTTCGGACTATCTTTTCCATGAACCAGATACTTTCAAAAGACTACACACAGAAATAATCTCACACCTGGACCTCACGTTCTGGTGTGCTAACAAATATTTTAGCATATAGTTAATAGCATACTGCATTTTTTCTCATCAATAAAAGAGGCAGGCTTGTTCCTTATTTCTCTACTCTCTCTGAGCTTCTTAAAAATGAAAAGCTCTTTGGGCAATAGTAATTACTCACTTGAAATAACAAAAATAAATATGTGTGTACTTCAAATGGAAATCCCGAAACAGACGATATAAACATAATCAGATTATTCACACCTCTACAAATGCAGGGAGCAGGCGTCTAAAGTATTTGCAGGGATAATCAGATGTTGAAATAATAAATATTGAAATGAAATTATCCTTTTAAAATTATCAGCTTTTCATTCAAAACAGTTTATAAAAGCACTGAATGGCAACTGTAACTTTTACAATTTTTAAATTGTTTTAACACTACAGAGTTGTTCAGTCCAAATGGGTTGCCCAACTTTTCTAAGCAATATGAAGGTAACACTTAGTACCCCAAACTGGTTTGGGATATCACAGCTGAGAACTTTTTGGCATCCCTTCTCAAAGGTGAGGTTCTGGTAAGTTCTTGACATGTCTTAGTAGCATGTCGTCTGTGAAATCAGCACATATTCTCAAAGTCAAGAATCTCCATTACTATCAAGCCACCACATGAAGAAATTAACTAAACAAGTTGAAAACCACCAACAGTTCTCTTTTGATATGGCAAGGGTTATTGAGGATACCTCGCAATCGCAGCTTGAGGAACATAAGATAAAAATGTATAATAATAATAATATTCAAGAAAGACAGTACTAAGCCCTAATATAATGAATTAATTCTAGCCAGGAGTTTATGTGAGCCAAATTATTCCAGAATAAGAAAAGAAATACTACTCATGGAGATTAAACTCTTAAAAGTGACAGGGTATGTGAAATGTCCAGAGAAGGCCTGTAGAGACAGAAAGTAGATTAGTGGTCATCTGGGGCTGGGGATGAGAACGGGGAGTAAGTGTAAAAGGGCAAAAGGGGTCTCACTGGGCCAATGAAAATGTTCCATTAACATAACTGGTTTATGGTGGTTTCTTAACTCAGTACATTAAAATTCTTTGAACTATACACTTAAAAGAGGTGAATTTTACATTATGTACAGTGTATAAAATATATCTCAGTATTAAGTTCGGTTAGGGACTGGGAAGTAACTAAGTAAGGATGTACCCACATCCTCAGTTGTGAGAACGTTCATCCTAGTACCTTCTAACAACCTGAATCTCATAAGAGGAAAGTTAGTTATAGTAATTTCACATAGTAAAATACATGCAGTTACTGTAAATGGCGTAGGGATAAGTGGGCAACGATCTAAATGTCCATTAATGAAAGCAGTACACTGGAAAAACCATGGTACAGTCATCCTCTGAAGTAGTACAGTTCATACTAAATTATCAGTCAGAATACACGTGTTAGATGATATACAATACATAGAGAAGTATGTCCAGCACATACTAAGTGAAAACGTGCCTTGCAGAACAATACATATAGTAGGACATTAAGAAATGGATGTGAATTATCTATGCCTGTGCATGTGTTTGCATGTATATTTGGGAAGATAAATAACAAGCTGTTCACAATGCTTCATTAGCCCTTGGAAGTAGAAATGGGGAGAGAGGATTTTCCATCAAAGTTCAAGGAAGAAATTTAGAAGTAAGTGCACCAAAGTGCTGAAAATGGATGTCACCGGATACATAGGATTTAGATGTTTTTCTTTTTTAATGTTCTTTTTAACTATCTTAATTTTCTTATTGAAGAGGAAGGTTGATATAGTAGTAGTCAAGAGATGCTGCTTCTGCTGCTAAGTCGCTTTAGTCGTGTCCGACTCTAGCGACCCCATGGACTGCAGCCCACCAGGCTCCTCTGTCCATGGGATTTTCTAGGCAAAAGTACTGGAATGGGGTGCCACTGCCTTCTCCGAGTCAAGAGATGACCCAGATTTAAATCCTGGCTCCTCTGTTTATTGCTGTGAGATCTTGAGCAAATTACTCAACCACTCTGTGCCACAGCTTTTCGTCTCCGTAATCCAAGGATAATAATAGCACCTACACTATAGTTTATGAGGATTAACTAAGTATATGATATACACAAGGCACTCAGAGTACAGTACGTAATAAGTATTACCTGTTAGCACTTAGCATATATATAAATACATCATTAGTTAGAAAAAAACATGAAAAGAAAGTTTACTTTTGTGGGGGAAAAGAAAGAAGTATAAAATCACATGCACTGGTGTGTGTGTGCACACGTGCATGCGTGCTCAGTCTCTTCAGTTGTGTCCAACTCTTCGCAATATGGACTACAGCCCGCCAGGCTCCTGTATACACCGCTATATTTAAAATGGATAACCAACAAAGACCTACTGTGTAGTTCATGGAACTCTGATCAAAGTTATATGCCAACCAGGCACATATGGATGTGAGAGTTGGACTGTGAAGAAAGCTGAGCGCCGAAGAATTGATGCTTTTGAACTGTGGTGTTGGAGAAGACTCTTGAGAGTCCCTTGGACTACAAGGAGATCCAACCAGTCCATTCTAAAGGAAATCAGTCCTTAATATTCATTGGAAGAACTGATGCTGAAGCTGAAACCAATACTTGGGCCACCTCATGTGAAGAGTTTACTCATTGGAAAAGACTCTGATGCTGGGAGGGATTGGGGGCAGGAGGAGAAGGGGACAACAGAGGATGAGATGGCTGGATGGCATCACCGACTCGATGGACATGGGTTTGAGTGAACTCCGGGAGTTGGTGATGGACAGGGAGGCCTGGCGTGCTGCGATTCATGGGGTCGGAAAGAGTCGGACAAGACTGAGCGACTGAACTGAACTGAACTGGTTGAGAATGGATACATGTATTATGTATGGTGAATTCCTTCACTGTTCACCTGAAACTACCACAACATTGTTAATCAGCTATATGCCAATGCAAAATGTTTGTGGGGTTAAAAAAAAAAATCACACACACTGACTTTTTGTTCCACTGCTGCAAGTATGTTCAATATGAGTATGTGATCAGGATGTATCAGGCACTGATCGAAGTCTGGACTGTCATCAGAGCCTGCTGACCAACAATGATGTAATCAACCTCCCTGTGAACCACACGGAGGCCAGAGGCTACCTGGGAGGGAAGCTCCCAAATGCCCTGGCTCAATGTGTTGTGACGAAGTTTTAATGCGGCTGCCGCCAAGGCAACTTTGCTGTCTCACAGTGGCGATAATTAGCCTGTGTGACCAGACCCAGTGGCAGAGGACTCCAGAAACACAAACGCCCCAATATAAATACTTTTGCCTATAATTGACCTCAGTGGGACTCGTAGCTTCATCTCGAGACGTACAACATAAACCAGGGTCAATTATCTGACACTTGAGGCAGCAATGGGAAAAATCATTAACTATCACATTCTAATAGCAGAGCACATCTCTGCCTTCCTGAAAAACAGCAAGTTCTGAAACCCGATGTTGTAAGAGGTCCATTCAACGTCAGCAGACCCAGACTGTTACTGGCAGCTGCTCTCTCCATCGGCACATACCAGAAGCTTCCTTAGAGGAAGGACACGTATTTCTCCAGTGATGACTATCTACCGAATTCATCTACTTCTCTCAAAATTCTTTGATGTAGGTCTTTTAACCTCTGCTTTTACAAACTAAAAAAACAGGGGCTTGGAGAGAGTGTATTCCCTATTTGGGAACAGCCCTGAGGGGCAACACAGAATCAAATGCAGAAATTTCCATTTTCAAAGCCTCTGCTTTCCCACTCACTGCACATCTCACTAGCTTCATTCTCAAGTGGGTCATATTTTTTATTTCAACTGCAAAGCATTCCTCCAAAAGGTGTATAACCACCAAAACTTTACACCAGTTAATCAAAAATATCCCACAAAAGTTCTGCATTTTCTCAAAGCATCTTTTTTTTACAATGGTAACTGTTGATATTAATATTTTATTTTTCATTTGTTTAATTTATCTAAGGCCCACTTGATGCCTTTTGACAAGGCACCAAGTTCTCTCACCTGCCAACCCACCCTCACTGAGTGGAACAAAACCACAGACATCCCTGATTTTACAAACTCATTTTTCAAAGTAGAGTCCATTTGCCTTATTCATTTATCCTCCTGTATAAAATGTCAAAGACAAATTTACAAAAGAATTTCTGTCAGCCTTATTTAGTCAACTTGATTAATAAGCTAAAGCTGGAGATACAAAGTGGATTACAATGGTACAAAACCATTGTGCCCAAGAAATCATTTGAGAGCTTCCCTTTGTCACAACCAGGAATTTTTAAACATCTCCATTTATCTTTCATTTCGATATCCTGTTTAGAAAAGAAAAGTGCCATTATCAAACTACAAAAAAATTTATCTGGTTAAGACCAATTAATGACATCATCACTTATTTCAGCAGTCTGCACTGAAAGGAGGGCTTAATGAGCACCATGATCATCCAAAACAACAATGGCTAGTTCTCTAAATGTTCTGATGTCCAATTATTTTTGCACTGAATATCACTGAACAGTTGCAGAAGTCAAAGCGTAGCATTAGCTTTCTCAAAAATAAATCCGTCTTCTATTGTAAGGCTCTTATTTCAGTAAATTCTGCTTAACAGAATCAACTGCCTTCATGGAACTATGAAGAGTAAACAAAGCCATTAGACATCTCATCTTAGGTCAAATGGTTTGAAGAAGAGGCCAGGATCCTACTGGAAATTAAGATTTATTGATACTTTTCAAGGAGTAGCATTGTAGGTCAAACCAAGAAAATACTGTACCATAATACTGCCCCTTACAGGATACCGTTAAAAGGTTTTCTGTATGTGTGAAAGTATGAAGTGTATATTATATTTATATATATATATAAACTTTTAAGAAATCCTTAAAAGCTTCTCTGGAGATATTTAATTAAATAAAGAACTAGTGAAATAAATATTTTCCTTGGATACAGGCTGAGTCATAATTTATATTATATATATAAAACAAGCCTTTATACACTCAATTCTTGTTAACCAGAATCTTTTTAAATGTTCAAATGAGAAGTCTGCTCTTTGAAGAAATTTGGAGAGCTATCCATTCTTGATCTCTTCATGATTTTAAAAGTAGATTAAAAAAGATTGTTTTGGTGACACTCCATTCCCAAGAGAATAGATACGATTCTGACTGGCCAATGGACAGGGAACCATGTGAACACAAAGAAAGAAGAGGTTGGTTCCAGTGAACTTGGAGCCCGTTCACTATTTCCACATTCAATATTCTATAAAATTTATCATGAGATAAATAATATATCATTACCTTAGAACCACACCTGCTGTCTAGAAGGTAAATGAAGAGGGGTCACGATGGTAGGAAATGAAGTGCTTTGGCCACTAGGGATATACGTAGGTCAGGCATGCACACATCAAGCTGACTAGAGCATTCTAAAGTCAACCCTTCACTCAAGCTCATTATTCCTGCTCACCTCTTACTAGAATTTCTTGCTACTCCTGGTCTCCATCCATAAATTCAACACACGGTGTTTCATTTCAGGAACTGTGCTGGGTGCTGAGATACAGAAGTGAGAATTACCCATGGTGTCTGGCCACCAGGAATGATCTCATCAAGTGGCCAAATTTGGCATTTATAGTTATGGCTGTTCATTAGCTCACCTGCTCTTAAGAAACCCAATAAATTACTGAGGACCTAGGCAAATTTGGAGGTTGGAAGGACACCAGTACCCATTACTCCTTCTGAGTGGTCTTGGTGTGTCAGATGGCATGGGGCTTCCAGGGCTAAGAAGACACACTCTCCCAAACCACGACTACTAGGACTTAAACACAGCACAAAGTATGGCCAACTTTTCTAAATTTCCACCCTTCTTTAATTTCTTAAAAAAAAAAAAAAGTTTGATATTCCTTACAGCAACAATGTTTTTAATGAACACTGAAAGACAGGATATAACAGGAGAAAAAATATTTGCAATACCTATATAAAAGGACTAATTTCCCTAATTTAAAATGAGCTCATATAAATCAATTTGACAAAGATAAAGAACCCTATAGGGAAGAAGAGGAAAAAGAGGAGGGGGAAGAGGAAGAAGATAGTACAACATAAAGCACAAGAACGGACAATTTACAGAAAGAAATTCAAATGCTCAACAAACCTATGGGAAGATATTAAACTGTAATTAAAGATAAGTAAGTGAATACACAGATAACATTTTTAACTTATCAGATTGGCAAAACTGTTAAAAGTCTGGTGATTTACAGGGGCTGGGAGCAGAAGATTGAGAAGGATACAGCCTTGGTAAAAGATAACAAATCTCTGTAGCCTTTCTGGAGTACAATTTGGTAATGTTTATCAAAGTTAAACACCAGGCCACTTCACCTGTCTTATGAGAAACCTGCATGCAGGTCAAGAACCAACAATTAGAACTGAACATGGAACAAGGGACTTGTTCAAAATTGGGAAAGGAGTACATCAAGGCTGTATATTGTCACCCTGCTTATTTAACTTTGAATATATTCAGAGTACATCAAGCAAAATGCTAGGCTGTATGGATTACAAGCTGGAATCAAGACTGCCAGAAGAAATATCAACCTCAGATACATAGATGATACCACTCTAATGGCAGAAAGAGAAGAGGAACTAAAAACCCTGTTGACGAAGGTGAAAGAAAAGAGTCAAAGAGCTGGCTTAAAACTCAACATTCAAAAAACTAAGATCATGGCATCTTGTCCCATCACTTCATGGCAAATAAAAGGGGAATAAATGGAAACCATGACAGATTTTACTTTCTTGGGCTCCAAAATCACTGTGGACAGTGACTGCTGCTGCTGCTGCTGCTAAGTCACGTCAGTCGTGTCTGACTCTGTGTGACCCCATAGATAGCAGCCCACCAGGCTCCCCCATCCCTGGGATTCTCCTGGCAAGAACACTGGAGTGGATTGCCATTTCCTTCTCCAATGCATGAAAGTGAAAAGTCAAAGTGAAGTCGCTCAGTCGTGTCTGACTCTTAGCGACCCCATGGACTGCAGTCTACCAGGCTCCTCCGTCCATGGGATTTTCCAGGCAAGAGTACTGGAGTAGGGTGCCACTGCGACTGCACCCATGAAATTAAGAGGCAATTGCTCCTTGGAAGAAAAGCTATGACAAACCTAGACAGTGTATTAAAAAGCACAGACATCACTGCCAACAAAGGTCCATGTAGTCAAAGCTATGATTTTTCCCATAGTTATGTAGGGATGTGAGAGTTAAACTATAAAGGCTGAGTGCTAAAGAACTGATCCTTTTGAACTCTGGTGCTGGAGAAGACTCTTCAGGGTACCTTGGACAGTGAAAGTGAAAGTCACTCAGTTGTGTCTGACTCTTTGCGACCCCATGGACTATACAGCCCATGGAATTCTCCAGGCCAGAATACTGGAGAGGGTAGCTGTTCCCTTCTCCAGGGGATCTTCCCAGCCCAGGGATCGAACCAAGGTCTTCCACATTGCAGGCAGATTCTTTACCAGCTGAGCCACCAGGAAAGTCCAAGAATACTGGAGTGGGTAACCTATCGCTTCTCCAGCAGATCTCCCCAACCCAGGAATCAAACTGGGGTCTCCTGCACTGCAGGCAGATTCTTTACCAGCTGAGCTACCAGGAAAGCCCTTACAGCAAGGAGATCAAACCAGTCAATCCTAAAGGAAATCAACCCTGAATATTCACTGGAAAGGTGATGCTGAAGCTGAAGATTCAATACTCAGGCCACCTGATATGAAGAGCTAACTCACTGGAAAAGACCCTGATTCTGGGAAAGACTGAGGGCAGGAGAAGACAGGGGCGACAAGGGATGAGATGGGTAGACAGCATCACCAACTCAATGGACGTGCATCTGAGCAAACTCTAGGAAATAGTGGAGGACAGGGAAGCCTGGCGTGCTGCAGTCCATGGGATCCCGAAGAGTTGCACACAACCAAGTGACTGAATAACAACAAAGTTAAAAGTGCACTTATTCTCTGACTTAGCAATCTCACTATTAGGAACGTAACCTACTGACATATCAGCAGGATGTTTATTTACAAAAAGGCAAACTACAGTAACTCCACTAGGTAACCACAACTCCTCCCCACAAATACCCGGCAGTTACTAAACTAGCTAGAATTAAGACATAGTAAAATCAATTACTACACACCCATAATGTGGAGAAATAATGAAATCTTAACCATATCATATTAAAGTGAATAAGGAAGATATCTGTATGTTGATGGGAAAGAGCTCTAAAAAAAAATAAAAAACAACACACACACACACACACACACAGGAAAAATACCAAAAATAGTACAGAAAATGTGTCATTGAATCCTTTTATGAAAAAAATGTGAAAAGCAGAGACAGATACAGATATACGCCAAAAGCATTTTTCCCCTGGAAGAAATCACAAGAAACGTAACAGCTGCATTTGAGGAGAGGCTTTTCCTTCTCTTTTTGTACCTTTTGGTGCCATGTGTATGCTAGCCACATACCTGCACTGGGTTTTATTTATCTTCAACATCAACATGGGTTACCTAAATGTAAGATTATGGGCAGTTATCTCTCTATACATTGTTTTTCAAAAAAAATCTAATTTTTAAAAAATTTAAAGTCTGAACCTCCGAAAATATATTTAATGAGCTAAACATTTCTTTAGGAGAATTCTCAGGGAGAAAAACACACCAAAATAAAAAGTTACGTAGAGAAAATGAAAGCAGCACAGAGAGATCAAGTATCAACTTGCGTTCAAGGTAAAGGCTGGGTATTTGTCCCTTTCAAATGTTTCAAACAAAATGATAAATTATGCATTGCATGGGGTTAGGGAGCAAGAGACTGCCATGAAATGTAGTAGTTCAAAACCATGGAACGCAGAAAGCAACCTGGGGGGAAAATCTTTAAAAAGCTTTTCTGGAAGGTCTGTTCTTCCAAATTCACAAGAAAGCAGTAAAAAAAATGCACTGCTGCTGCTGCTGCTAAGTCCTTCAGTCGTGTCCGACTGTGCGACCCTACAGACGGCAGCCCACCAGGCTCCCCCATCCCTGGGATTCTCCAGGTAAGAACACTGGAGTGGGTTGCCATTTCCTTCTCCAAAAAAAAAAAATGCACTAGCAACCAAATAAAACACCCAGTACAGACAAAAACATAACCCTATATTATACTGTGACATCCTTTGGCAAATATTTATAAAGCCTCAGAGATAAATCTCAAATTGAATTATTTCACATGTTATTATAATTCAGAGGATGAGATGGTTAGATAACATCACTGACTCAGTGGACATGAAACTAAGCAAACTCCGGGAGACAATAGAGGACAGAGGAGCCTGGCATGCTGCAGTCCATGGGGCTGCAAACGTGATTTAGCGACTAAACAACAATTATAATTCTAGTTAGAACAAACATCTTCACATGCATTAAACAAAAAGCATGGGATGTCATCTGGTTGGATGACATTTCATAAATGGCACCAACTCTTGATTATCCATGTATTTATCCAAGGTTTAAGAGGCAAACAATAAAAAAGAAAAGGAAAGAAACAATCTTCAGCACTCTTAGTGTTAAGTCTCTATATGGATAACATAGGTAATCACACTATATAGTGTTCAAAGCCTGAGGATGTTAATTACTGCCCATGCAGCATGGGGCTGCCAAGGAGCACAACAGACCCAGGAGGCACAGGGCCTTCCTCCCAGCAGTGTCCTTCTGGCGTCTTCTACCAACAGTGGTTAACAACATCATGCAAGTGAGCTAGTGAAAAAATGTGTCAGGGGTCCAGACCCATTTTTGCAGATCAGGCAGTAAAGTGTGAGCTTGTGACTGGCAAGCCGTAAACTGATAACTGGCATAAGGAGGGGGAAAAGCCCACCCTTTTCTCAGAACTTTCTTCTTTCATTCAATCAGGGCTTAACATTCTGCAATTCTGTCCCTGTTTGCATGACCTTAAACTTACCAATATTCTCTCATCCTCAGTTGCTCACTTCTAAAATATATATATATATATATATATAATTTTGCTATCTATAATATAGCGCTGTGAGGATTAAGTTAAGCTAGCATAGGCAAAACACAAATCCAGCACCCAGCCCACAGTACCTGACATGCCTTCAGTTATCCACACCTGGCACTCTGACACACAGAGAACCTGAGCCCTACTCTGCTGAGTACTCCAGGCTCCAAAGATCAGGAGATCTGTTCAGAAAACAAATACAGCTAAAAAGGGAGACAAGAAAAATCCAACATTTCTATTCCTCACTTTTCAAGTTATTCTCTCAACAAAACTCTAAGTAACAGTCATAGAAGGGCAGAAGGTAAGAAGTTCTATGATTTGTTGATTGTATTAAAACTATTTCCCCACTTAGATGAAAAGTACTTTGGGGGAAAAAAGTGTGGTTCTCCCTAGAGGATCTCCTGGTTAGATTAGACCCGTGTAATTAATTGTAAGCTTAAATTCCATGTCGTGAAAAAAAGGATTTTTTTTAGAGTATGAGGGAAGGAAGAAAAAGAACAGTAGGGAAAGGTACTCTCTCGTAGGTCAAGAATGCCATCACCCTGCCCCACTCCATCCCTTCCTCACATAAACGTGGTCACCAAATCCCACCGATTCTACTCCACAGATTTTTCCTAAATGGAACACGTCCCCTCCTGCTGGGAACCACTGTCGCTGCCTACACCCTGGCCTTCAGAGGGGGTCATGTGGGTGATTACAATCCAGGGAGATGTAAGATCCTCCCTGCCATCAGAGCTTCTCGGCTTAAAAACAAAATTGTATAATGTTATTTAATCGCCCCCGTGACACCACCATCGTCCTATAGGAGACCACTCTACCTGCCTCTGAATTTTGGTCTGCCTCAGTGGCTCAAGGAACCCCAAAGTGCCGGGCTTACACAACAGCTGTGAAGGAAAGAGACAAGGCCCAACCATGGTGAATACTGCTATGCAACACAGTGTAGATAATGAAACACACAGTTTAGATCAGCACTCTCCACAGGGACTTCGTGTTATGAAAAACAGCCAAATGCTCTAATTATGACTCCTAACCATACGCCCATTCACTTGGTGAACATATATTTATCGAATACTTTCTTTCCGCTAGGTGCAAATTTACTATTATCATAAATCATCACATGAGTCAGGACAGTAGTGGGCTCAGTGTAGAAAATCTGAGATTAGAATAAATTTTAAAATATTGGGAGAAAAAGTCAAAGCTGACAGCATACCAAGAATTGGTTTCTCTTCTATAATACCAGGAATTACATTTCTGTAAAATCAGTGTCTAGTATTTTTAGTTGCCAGGGCATGTTCTTTTCAGAGGCCTCTGCTTTTCCCTAGTTGGGGCCAAAATGACAAACTGCAGGGATTCTGAGAAGCTAGCCCTTGTGATAAGTAGGCTCATCCAGACATTTATTTATGAGACCCTAATGAACTCCCCAGAATGTTCCTACCCTGGTTCCCTATCTCCGGGCCCTCCCCTCTCCTGCTCTTGTTCTTACTCGTGTTAAGATAGTCCTAGGTTCCTCATCCTTCCTACCCTCTAGGAGAAAGTGAAAAGTGAAAAGTGAAAGTGAAGTCACTCAGTCATATCCGACTCTTTGCAATCCCGGCAAATGCAAACATATTCTTAAAAAAAAAAAGAAAGAAAGAAAGGTTTTCTGAGAAACACATCTTCCAGAGAATGTACTTTAGTAAGTTGCAAACCAATCTGTTAAAAACCTAAACATGTACCCACTATATGCCAGGGACCCGAAATACCTAGATGCTTGTAACACAGTCCCTGCCGCCAAGGACTTCTGGTTCCTCTCAAGAGAGAAACACAGAAAGCAATCTGGTAAGTGCTATACAGAAAACCGCACGATTGTGCGTGCCTGCCGGGGGCCACCTTAGAGGCCACCTTATATATAACAGCCGTCTCTATCAACAGATACCAGTTGTGTCGGCCCTGGGCTAACAGATCCATCCCTCTGGTCCCCAACTCTGCTCTGCAGAGTCACAGGGAATCAGCCTGCTGGATTCAACCAACAGGAGGCAGTGGCGGAAGACTGGAGAGCAGAGCGTACAGCAAAGTGGAAAACCTCTCACCTTTCTATCTGCTACTATCTGCTGGTATCTTGGGTTCTCCTCTGGGGCTTTGGCTCTTATCTGCCCGTGAGCTTCAGTAACAGCCTCCACCACTAGTCCCTCCAGCCTGAGGACAGTAGTGACTTCTGGCTGGGGCTAATCTCTGGGTTTCTTCCTTGGGCTTCTGCTGTACCATTACCAACGGAGGAACTTCACTAAATACCCTCAACTGTAAACAAAACAGCTTCTGTTTTCCTACTTAG
Organism: Bison bison bison; assembly: GCF_000754665.1. NCBI lineage: Eukaryota > Metazoa > Chordata > Mammalia > Artiodactyla > Bovidae > Bison > Bison bison. The sequence goes on along the minus strand of NW_011491028.1, from coordinate 555,735 downwards.
TCCCTAACGAACCAGTTACATTATAATGTGCTGATAATTCACCTTGACTCAAAAGCAGTCATGCTCTGCTGGAATTCAAAATTGAAACTGGAGGAAAACTATGATGTTCAATAATATATCTTCATTTGGCCTAAAAGACTCAACTGCTAGATCCTAGAAATGTTTTGGTTTATATAGGAATTCCCTGGAGACAGAGCCAGTCCATAAGAAAATGGATCCAATCCTTTCTTATGGCTGAATCATCTTCCTGGGGTGAATTGATGAAAATGTTCTGTATCAGCTCCACCCCACGATGGCAGCCACCAGGCATGTAGCTCCTGAGTACTTGGATGTGGTTAGCATGACTAAGAACAGAATGTTGCATTTAATTGTATTTAAATATTCACAAGTGGCCAGGGGCTACAGTGTTGGCCAGCAGAGGTCTAGCACACGGTCATCTCTATCGTGGGGAAGGACTCCTGCTGTGGGTGCTTTTGTGGACTTTGGTGGGGAACAGGTGGCACAGAGAGAAGCACAGTAACTGTAGAACTATCAGCCCTTTTGTTCATTCTATTCACAGGGTAAAAATCTAACCACCTCTGGCCTACCTTATCCCCAACCACAGGAGCACACAATTTACTCTGAGACCTTGGTGAACAAATTTTTTAGAGAATAAACCTCTTTTAAACACAATGACAGCTTGAGAATGAAGGTCTGGAGGAAATGTGGGTTGTTGAGAAGTATAGGCTTCACTCCAGTAAGAGAAGGAGCTCTGGAATTGTTGCTCTTTTCCTATTTTCTTGTTCCCTACTTTTCAACCCAATGGGAACTACGCCATGCTTACTCCACCCCATGCTAATTTCCTACTGTCCCAGCCCGATCATTACTCTCTTTCCAAGACGATTCCTCTAGAGCCTTCCTGGGACTGTGCCGTTGCCACATGACATACCTTCGTCTATCCTGGCGCTGCTGCAATTGTGAAGGACATTCCCTTTGATATAGACCAGCCATGACTAACTTCTGGGTTAGAAACATTCCCTTTCACATCTCTGACCTTTACATGGACATCATCAGCGTAAATGACATCAGGTTCCTGCTTCTCCTGAGAATTCTGCTTCTGGAAGTAAATGTTAAAGATTTAAGAAGGTGACTCTCCCAGGCTGGTAGACTGGTATTATCCAACCATGCCTCAACAGCACACAATCATTTCCTATCAACAGTACTTAACTTCAGGGAATTGCTTCAGTATATCTGTGGAAATATAATAATATTAAAAGGATAGTTTTATGTGAATAGACTTTACAAGTACCACAGCTTTTGGAACCCAAATGCCCCCAAAGAACCGGCCATGTTATCCTGAGAACCAAATAGAAGTATGCTTTATAAATCTACAAGAATCTTAGCCATACTAAATCACACTGCAAAATGCTACTGTGAAATGCTGGCTATGAACTTCTTTGACTGGGGACTTTTGTAATTGTTTAGTAATCTGTGCCATCTAAATGAGAATTAGAGGATAAGCTAACTAGCAAAGCAGGAATTAGTTTACACTGTGGTTGTAACGATAACAATGTACTCTAGTTAGCTTTATTCATGTTTATGTGACTTACTAACAAGAGACCACTGCATTTCCAGCATGATAAAGCACTGTTATATTTCTTCTCACCATTTTCAAAAAAGCAAAAAACATACTACCATTAGGATGGGCATCTCCTTCTTACGTTGCTGATCATACAGAAAAGGGTACTCAGGGCAAAGACAAACACTGGAGAAGCCAGCTAGTCTCCACAGAGTACCGTCATCTTGGTGTGGACTTGCCACAGTTCAAGGCTGACCCCTGAACGTTGCAATTCATAAATGTGGTGATCAGGAGATGGCTTAGCCTAACCACACTCAGGGTGACATTCAAGTAAAAACGTCAATTTAATACCATCAATGTAGACTAGATGTTGGATGCTGATATGTGCTGATCCTATGTCTCCGGAAAAGCATAATTCACGAGGAACCGAAAGTATAATCACAAGAATGCACCATGGGCACAGAAGGGCTTCTGTGGCTTCCTGTGTGGCCTGACACTGCACATGAGTGTTCAGGTAGGCTCAGGGATGTTCAGTGATGACAGCAAGATTACAGTCTAAGTCAGGTTTGGAACCTAACCAATTGATGTCAACCCACAGGTGGCCCCACCATTGGGGTAAGATCCATAGGCAGATCCAGTGATGCTATATGAGGGGCAGGGGACCTTCTCGGATAGAAAGGCCAACATGACCTCTCCAAGTTTCACTCCACTGAACTCCCCTTCAAAGGGATCCTTTTTCAGACTAAGATGTCAGTACCTTTGACTAAGTTATAATTTTCCCCTAGAAGTCATTTAATCTCTTTACTTACTTCACCTATCTTTTCTGTGATCCATTCATTATAGAGTATTTTACAGTTTCTTTTGGGGTCTCATCTTTTAATTCAGGTCAGAAAGCAGAAGCGATCTCCTTGCTGGCCCTCATTTATGGTATGCACACAGGGAGATGAAGGTTTTAGGAAGTTCAGGGAAGGGGGATGGACTGCTTTAAAACAAACAACCGCACTCACAACTTATACTGAAAGACGTACACTTTTTAAAAATCATTAAATGACAAAAGTGCAAACTAACAGGCCCTAGACGTGGAGGGTGAGCTATGCTGTTGCACTCTACTTTGACATTTTAAATCTCTTTGTTCCTTTTATGTCTAACATTTGTTGGGGTCTTTTGGTGAGATTCTAGTTTCAAGACTCAAAGAAATCTATCTTTAGATCTGTTGACTCAGCACAAGGTTCAAAGTTGGATTTTGGTACCCACTACTGCACAGTTTCACTAAGCTGATGCCCAGGGGCCTTGGCAAACCCATAATCAGCCTTCCAACACTTTCAACAACACTTTCAGCAGCTTATGGAATTTTCTGGTCCCACCCACATAGGAGAAATCAAAATGATATATATAAAGACGTACCTACAAAGTGGAGCAATCATCTAAGCTGTCTCAAGAACTGTGGTCACTGGTACTATCTAAAATTGTGATGCCTCAGTTAACCTCACTTAGTTTATTATTAACCTGACTTTCCATTTGGCTTGAATATCAAACTCTTGCCTTCTGACCCCACAGAGGTATGCAATTTTGTGTAACCAGTTCAAGATTCTCCATTAGAATCATTGAGCTTTCACCAAAACTGCTTACCAAGCAACTCAAGGGCAGCTGGAGACCACGAGGGTCTGGAACACCACCTTCTATTTCTGTACCATCAGCAGAGTTAAGCAAGCTTGAAGGTTAGCTTAATGAAAGCCTCCGAGCACTAACAGGGTTTAGTCTGTGTTAAAATTTCTCCTAAGTGTAAGCTGGTCCTCAAGTGGCTGCTGCACTTCACCTCAGGGCTGCCATCGCTCTTGTGGTGTAAGCCAGCCACGAGTTCTCCCCACCGCTCCAGGAGGAACGTTTCCTGATACCCACAGAGAGGCCAGCTGTCGGGGACTAACACCTCTTCCATCTAAGGGCTCAGCTCACGTGTTTATGTGAGTTTTAAACAATTCAGTTCCAATGCAGTGAGGATTGTGAGAAAAAAGTTAGGAAGCACCCTCTCTTTAAAAAAACCCCACTAACTTCCACTCTCCAACCTGAGTAAGAGCCCCTTTCTAACTCAGGGAACCTTTCATTGCTACCTCCTTGAAAGCTGAACATTCCTACAAAGCATTCTGCTTTTACAACGTAGACAGCAAGTGGGTTATATACACTTGGGGATCTTTCAGTCCAAACCTTCTCTCTCTCTCACACACACACAGTGAAACTTGTAAGTCAAAGACATTAACTTTCAACTGATTTTAGGGATATGCTAAAGAAACCTGCTCTAAATCACACAGCTAGTTAAACTGGAAGGGCTGAGACTCAAGCACAGACTTATCAGATTCTCAAACCACCATAATCTCTCTCTCCCTGGAATGGAGCAAGTGATACTTTACTGTGTCACTGCTGATAAAACGTATATGCTGTACACATCTGCAGATTTCAGAATACGTTAACTCTCAAAGGCCCTTTCATAAACATACTCTTCAAGCTACTTTGTGATGTTGCTAAAGCCAAGGTCAGTACTCAGATTTCACAAAGAGAAACACATATATTGAAGAGGTAAGCCAGGGTCTCTCAAATGTTGGCACTCTCGACATGTGAAAAGGATAACTGTCAGTTTGGGACCGTCCTGTGCGTTGCAGGATGTCCGCAGCATCCCTGGTCTCTACCTGCTAAATACCAGCAGTACTCTTCCCACCCTAGCTGTGTCCATCAAAACTGCGACCAAATGTCTCCTGAGGGGTAACTCACACACCATGGAGAGCCACCGTGTTAAGTTAATGGCCTGGTTAAAGACTGCACTGAAAACCAGAAAAGAATCCCACTAAATCTGAGTTTAACGGAGACCTCTTTTATACCAAGCTACAATTCCTTAAGAGAAAGCACTTAGCCTGGATGAAGTATCTCAGAATTCAGAAGTGATCACCTCTCAGTATATGATTACTGTCTCTAAGCTGTTACACTATGGCATGCATCCTTAGCATCTTTAACCACTCTTCATAGAGTTTCTAGACCCTCGCCAAAAACCTGATTACTCCATTCTGGACACATACTTAAACATAAACCCAGAAATCGGCACAACACTGCCATAGGAGAAAAAGCAGTAGCAACAAAGAAGACTAAAACACGGCACACACGATTTCTGGTCAGGCTCTGTTTTTAAGCAGTTGGGTTGAATAATCCAATTTGATCCTTACCATCTTCAACAGCCGTGTGATGGAAGTAGTATCACCTGCATTTTATGAATGAAGAGACTGAGGCAAAGAGCACTCAAATAACTTGTCCAAGATCAGGCTCTAAAATCCCTGTTCTGAACCAGTA
>NW_011491028.1:546965-550744 GCF_000754665.1 Bison bison bison | reverse complement strand
ACTTCAAAGAACTGTGGGGTTATCACCTCCTGGGTTCTAAATTCTCTGTCTCTACTAGTGAGTTTTGTTGTCCAGTTGTAGTAAATGCCCTCAGCAAGGCATACTGTGGGCACCTTATTCAAGTCTGAGGTGACTCTACTGATAATCCCTCCTTGGGTATGATAAGACACAAACCCACTTACTGACACTGCTGTCCACCCCGTATTTGTCCATCTTGAGTAAAGATGTAACAACACAGCATGTTGTTAAATGTTTTGCCAGAGCAGACATGTCGTATCCATAGCGTGGCATGTCCACGTCCTTGTATACTTTTTAAGTGACAGGTGGCACAGGTGCTAAAGAATCTGCCTGCCAATGAAGGAGACACAAGAGACGCAGAGTCCATCCCCAGGTAAGAATATCCCCTGGAGAAGGGAATGGCAACCCACTCCAGTATTCTTGCCTGGAGAATCCATGGACAGAGAAGCCTTGTGGGCTACTGTCCACGGGGTCACAAAAAGCTGGACGCGACTGAACGCAGAGCACGCACAAGATCCAAGAAATTGAAAAGGAAAGGAGGTCTGTTGGAGATGAGTGATGCTACATACTGATCACCACCACTTTTTAAAAAAGTGATCCCAATCCATCTTTTCAAAAATGTGATTTACTCTTCTGCTAAACAGCAACATATACTCTGCAGCTGAAGTTTCCATAATTTACTATCTCCCCAGTTGTGAAAATCAAAGTGGACTGGCATACTTCCTCCTCTCCACAATTTTCTCAAGATCACCCCCAAACGGTTTTATCAGCACACGGGCATGTCCTTTCAACACCCTCAAGAATTCCATTCACTTAAACCAGCTGGGAGTTCAGAGAGGTTTAAGGAGGAAGCCAAGGCATCCTTGTTTTGCCTGGGAAGGTGGGTGGGTATTCAGTGTCAAATAGATGCCAAGAACAATGAGGTGGCATGTAAGCCATATTCCATCCTGGAACAGACAATGTAGTTCTTTGTCTTCTAAGAAAGTGGCATTGTTCTGTATCATGTGGCATCCCAAGAGATGATCCCATGGTGGCTCAATCGGTAAAGAATCTGTCTTAAATGCAGGAGACATGGGTTCAATCTCTGGGTTGGGAATATCACTTGAAGAAGGAAATGGCAACCCATTCCAGTATGCTTGCCTGGGGAATCCTATGGACAGAGGAGCCTGGCAGAGAGGCTCTGTGAGGTTGAAAGTCAGACACGACTTAGCGACTGATCCACCACCAACAGATGATCCAGCAGATGGACTCTCAGAACTGGCCACCCCTGGTGAGACGAGCTGACCTACTCCACCTTCAACAACAACAAAAATCTTTAGCACTCACAGAGCATGCTTTCCACAACCCTATCATTCCTAACAAATAGGTTCAGCACTAACCTAAATGCTAGTAGAAATTTTAAAACATTTCACATAGCATATAAAATACTGCAGGAGTGCTCTTAGACATTCACCCACTGGATGACCATGAACTCTGTTGCTTGGTATTAAAATCAGAGAATGGGCGAGCCATACTTGGTTAGAAACAGAAGAATCTACACACACTCACCTAGCAGGGCTTCAAGAAAAAAGGGAGGAGAAAGTCCCCCCAAACCAACAACCATGAGGCTGCCTCAGGTACCAGTAGGGCTGGTGAAGAAGAGGGCTTGCTTAGTAAATACTTGTAAATGGCAAGCTTCCAAAGTAAATGCATTATTCCTTGAACCTTGATATTCTAGCACTGGGGCAATGAGGAGTTTAAAACCCCTTCGAAAATCTGCTTTGAACCCAGAACCTCCTCTGGATTACTTCACACAGAAAAATCAACACTATATTAGGAGCAATTGGGGCCACACGGGGAAAAATGACAAACTCTAAATGTTACTTTGTAAACTAAATTAACCAGCTGCAAAATTTGGAGATGAGGTAACCCTCTTCATCTAGAAAGCAGAGATGATAATACCTCTACCTCTCAGCATTACTGGGAAAAATGAAAATGAGGCCGCAGGTGTGAAGCATCTCACTTAAATGTTCCGGTCTGTTATAGCTACCAGGTGAAACTCCAGGCAAAATTTAGATTTAATTATCCCTTTAGATTTCTTAGAGTTAATTAAATATTTTCCCATTCTCACCACCTGGGGGAGGGGTGCTTTTCCAACTACCCCAGTGGACTTATGGTCATTTGTGTCAACATCACAGTCTGTTTTCCAAAAGAAATGGGATCCCAAGATGTCACCTTTCACTCAGAAGCCTTTGATTAGTTAAAACTCGAAGCAACTGAATTTAACCATGAGCGTATGAGCACAAAAGAAGTGGAACTTGGAATTCAAAGTGCAACTGATTAAAAATTCTAGCAAACTACTTTATTCCACTTGGAAGCGATTTCTTTCCAGAAGCATTTCCTTTATAGAGTTTTAAAAAGTCAGCTGCTTAAGCACTTAACTCATTCTCTCTGTTGCATTAGTTTGTATCTTCAAAAATGAAGAGTAAAGGTACTATTCATACCTTTATAATTCGCAGGTGTAATTTCATATTCATTTACATTTTCCTGTCATTCTTTATGCTCTTGTGGTATCTTCAGCCTGACTTTTCAGTACAGAGTTTCTGGTGGTGACAACTGTCACACTGTGTCCTCAATAAAACAGCAATAATCACAGAAGTAATCTGCTTCTCCTCTATACCTTTATAATTCGCAGGTGTAATTTCATAGTTCATTTACATTTTCCTGTCATCCTTTATGCTCTTGTGGTATCTTCAGCCTGACTCTTCAGCACAGTTTCTGGTGGTGACAACTGTCACACTGTGTCCTCAATAAAACAGCAATAATCACAGAAGTAATCTTTCTCCTCTACCTCCTCACCCCTCTTAGAAGAAAATATTTGCCTGCACCATACAAATCGCTATGCACGTGCTGATAACTTCTTACATAAAAAGCATTTTTAAATAAAAGCATACTTTTCAAAGAGGCTCACTCTCTACATAAATTGAAAAGTGATCAATTCAACAGAGTCAACAGACCTTAGGTCTTCTGGCTCCCGTTACAACTTAAGTAACATCTACACACAGCATACACAAGCAGGTGGGGCAGTGGGGGGAAGCAAGTACCATGCCTTCTTCTCAGTGTTTTTCTTTCCCCAAATTGCACAGGAGTAGTTACCACAATAAACAGAAAGCACGGCTGTGGAGTAAACACGCTCATTCCAAAATACCCGGAGCACGTGCTTTCTTCTGGCACTGCGCGCTGAGCTCACTCACCAGCTGCTCCCAATCAGGCAAAGGAGTTGGCTGAAGGACCTTTCTGTACCAGGACTGGAGTTTGAGAAAGTGAGTACCTCCCCAAAACGGAGCAACCAAGCTGTTAATACAACCCCACTCCCTCAAAACCCTCCATTAGGAAAGCCTGATAACCCCAAAGTGAAACCACCCCCTGGCCCCTTGACTCTCAAACGTGCCCCAACACTTGGAGCATCTGTTGATGCAGCCTACCTACCTCTACTGGGACCCCGCTTTCTAAAATCAACTACCACGTTAGAATTCTCAGTTATCAATAGCAATTGCCTGTTTGATCATCAAAGCGCATCCAGTAAAAACTAAGAGTCCCTTAGGAGAGGGATAGCAAAGCCTGCGACACCAAGTATTTTCTGCAAGGCAGGGAAGGCTGTTTCTCCCAGCTTTTAACCAGGTCTCACTGTCTGAGAGTGTTACCACGCGGCCCCCAGAGAGCCTATTCATGAAGCCAAGCATCCCAGAATGAGCAGTACTTACGGTCTCCCTCCCTGGAGG
>NW_011491028.1:537466-546749 GCF_000754665.1 Bison bison bison | reverse complement strand
GACACGCCGGGTCTAACCCCAGAGGCTCCGGCAAGGAACCCACGGGTGTGGCCGGGCGGCAGAGGTTTTTTTTTTTTTTTTGGAATTCAGGGGGTGGCCCTCTAACACAGCAAAAAAGAAATGAGTCAGCCCGTGCGATCCTAACCAATAAGCGTCCAATAAGCGTGTTCACAGTCCGTTAAGGCGGAACTTGCTTTTCTTGATTTATGTCAGGTTTAGGAGCCTTTTACAGACCTTTTTTTTGGGAGGGGGAAACTTAAGCCTTTCACAACGTCACGAAAAACAAGGATAAATTCTGTTATGATAACTAACTTGATCAGTGGACATGTTAATTTCTGTTACTTTGTAAAAGTTAATTGAGTTAGGCAGCGATCCTGGATGTAATGAGCTTGGAATCTGGCGTCAGAGCAGATTGGGATCTAACCTCCAAGATCGAGATCTAACCTCTGACACTGTTTGGTCTTGTGGGGTTAATTATCTGCAATGAGGGAGACAAAATCCAGCACTTTGCTGGACAGAGTATATATAATAATACAGGTCGACTATTTGACACAGTGGCATGTAGACTAGGCAGTCAGACAATGTTGTCTGTCCCTCTGAGTTGGGACTCAAAATCTCCAAACTTGTGGACAAACTGGCCCGTAATTTTTCTGTTTAAATTCTGGTTAAGTTAAAATATCCAAAAAATTTTCTAACTCAAATAGTTCTTTGGTATTTGCATGGTGTGAGTGTTCCTTATTTAAGCGGTAAAAAAAAACTCAAGGAGCTTTTGGTTTAGAATTATTGAATTTGGTGTTCTTGTTTTACCAGAGAAATTTAATTAGTAGCAAGAAAGGAAAAAAAAAAAAAAGCTTAGAATTGGAATGATTCCACTTATGCCACAGTTAAACCAATTTTTAAAAAGTAAGCATGATTTTGGAAATATTCATTCTATCTGGGTCACTGTACCCTGAACACTATTTTGGAATAGAAAGATTAAAAAGAGAAACTTTAAGTAGTTTGGAATTGGCAAATCAGGAGCCCACAGAACTGCTAGGTCCTGAGCACCAGTTGATTACTAGTGGGGGCAGAGTTTTTCAGAGGAATAATTTTTTTATTTTTTAAGTTACCAATTAAACCACTTGGCTTTGGAGAAGATCTCCTAAATTTAACTTCCTTGTATTTGTTTAAAACCGATCGATCATTCCATAGGCCAGGATTTCTTTAAAATACTCTTTTAAGGCAAAGATAAAATCTCAAGGGAGATCCAGGGCTTTTTATAAAATGCTACTCTTTTCTGTGAACCATCATGGAAGAATAGAAAGAACGCTTCACCAGGATTGTCCAAAGGTCCTGTCCTCATCCCAGCTCTGCCAGTAAGTGATCAGGTACGTGGCCCTGCGTAAACTGCTTCATCTCTCTCTGCAGATTCCTAAGCATTCTTTCATTTTTAAGAGCAAGTTACGACCCCAAACAAGGCAGGCACAAGATAAGCCTATGACCTAAAATTTAACCCTGGCAACAGGCATAGTCAGTCAGTCAGTCAGTCAGTCAGTTGCTTGGTCATGTCCGACTCTTTGCGAGCCTATGAACTGCAGTCAGGCTTCCCTGTCCATCGCCAACTCCTGGAGCTTACTCAAAATCATGTCCATCCAGTCAGTGATGCCATCCAACCATCTCATCCTCTGTCGTCCCATTCTCCTGCCTTGAATCTTTCCCAACATCAGGGTCTTTTCGAAGGAGTCAGTTCTTCGCATCAGGAGGCCAAAGTATTGGAGCTTCAGCTTGAGCATCAGTCCTTCCAGTGAATATTCAGGACTGATTTCCTTTAGGATTGCCTAGTTTGATCTCCTTGCAGTCCAAGGGATTCACATAAACTGGGCCTATATCCTAGATGATGAAACTGATAAATCTCTCTTGACTCTCATATTCCTTATAATGCTAATTTTATGGTCTTAGACATTGTAAATTAAATTCTAGAATCATCTGTGCTCCCTCCCTCCCTATTGACAATTCCCTATCACCCGGCATGACGACAGCTTCTTAATGTCTTTCATATTTGTACTGGTTTTTCCATTCTGGTTCAAGTGACCCTCATGCCAGGGTCACTAAAGTTCAGTCTCCTAACTGCTGCTCCTGCTGCCAGGTCCAATCCTCTCTGCTTCCAGGACATCACTGTCACGTGATAACTGTCAGAGTCCAGCATGCCATCATATCATAAACGCTTCCTCTCTCTTATCAGTTAAACAAGTAGAGTTTTGTCGTAGAAATCAAAAGGAAAACATGTGCATTGCAGGCAACTTTCTTCAAACAGTCATTGAAATTAATACTGATTTTTAGGCACATTGATTTTCTGCTTATGAAACCATTATTGTCAATTATACTGGCCAAGCTGATAATATGTTGGCTGTTACATCAAGAACTATAACTCTTTTATATTATATGAAAAGACTATATATATATATGTGTGTGTATACATATACATAAAACCTATGTGAATATGAGCAACTCAATAAGCTTCATAACCTTGCAGTTTAAAATGTGCAGTTGGGGACTTGCTTGGTGGCCCAGTGGTTAAGACTTCATACTTCCAATGCACAGCGTGGGTTCAGTCCCTTTTGGGGGAATTAAGATCCCAAATGCCGTGAAGCATGGCCAAAAAATAAAATAAAAAATAGAATAAAATATGCAACTGTATGCATGTGTGCAGCCACACGTAGATAAAAGAGGACGGGAAAGGTAACCCACACAGGAAAAGACAGAGATACTCTAGGTTGTTTCTATTATCTGGGATCCAGTCAAGCTGAAAATGTATAGAGTGGGTGCTCCATTCAAGAAGAAGGAAGGTTCATAAATAAGTGCACCTGTGATCATAGTTCAAAGCACCTGAAAGATGTTTACAATGATCCTTATGCTTTGGAAATAAGGACACAATTACCAACGTTATCAGAATGGTCTCAATAGAAAAAGGGTCACTATTTCTAGGGTATCTTTGTTGTCCAAAGTTAAAATGACAATCTTTGTACTTTGCAATCTATGGTTAAAAAAAAAGAAACAATTAGCTCCAATCCCAACGCCATGCTGCTGCTGTTGTTTAGTTGCTAAGTTGTGTCCGACTCTGCGACCCCATGGACTGCAGCACACCAGGCTTCCCTGTCCTTCACTATCTCCCAGAGTTTGCTCAAACCCATGTCCATTGAGTCGGTGATACCATCTAACCATCTCATCCTCTGCCTCCCCCTTCTCCTCCTACCCTCAATCCTTCCCAGCACTGGGGGCCATGATGTTCAGTTATTCAAAAGCTGGCTTTCACCTCTTCAGCCCCCATCTTCCACTTAAAAAACCTATGGCCAAATAATCCCACCAGCCTACTTCTAGTCCCTCTAAAGCAACGGGCACATTACCACTTCCACACCTGGGCCCACGCCATGGCCTCTATCTCTCCCACTCTCCTTACAAGTTACCACCTTTCAGAACCTCTCAAACCCCTTCCTCTTCTGGAACTCTGTTGACTGGTTCAAATCCCAGGGAACTCTCCTCTCTTCCAAATGCCTACAGATTTATTCTTTAATACCTCCATCTCAAAACTAACAGAGAGCCTAAGTGTCTTCCTTCTGTTTGAAATCTCTGGCTTTTCTCTCTCAGATGACAAAAGTCCACTGGAGACAGAGACAGTGTTTCAGAGGCCTTGTCTCCCCAGGACCCAGCAGATTCTGAATAAATAGCCGTTGTTGATATAATGGTGTTTAAGTTATATAACAGCCACAAAGGAGAAAGGAAAACTTTCCTTTTAACTGCTGATACATCAAGAATACACAAATATTATAGCTGTTCAACCCAGTTGGCAATCAGAACCCAAGCGACAGATGTGAGTCTTTGCTCTTTACGACATGTTCCAACAATAAAGAATGCCACTACTGAGAAAGCAAATCTGATACTTCCTAAAAGGAAGTACAGTTTACAAAAGAGTGTCAGCACATACCATCTCAGTTCCCCAAATACTAACCCACTCACAAGAACAGAGAGACTAAGTCATTCTATCTTCCCTTTCAAATAAGGAACACATACATACATATTTGACAATCTTACCAAAGACCAATTCCTCCTTAAATAGAAATATCTTACCTGTTTACCTTAAAGTGCTCCTAAGCATAAAAGTTAGCACATTGCAGTTGTCCGAGGCAACATATAACTGTTAGAACCATCATAAGTTTCCATTTGCTTATATGGTTTAAAATAAAAAATTATATGACATTTGCATTAGAGCAAGCCTCTATTCAAGAGTCATTCTCATCCATACAGAGTCACTCATATCTTTTGATAAGTGCTAATACAGTTCTACTTTTATAAATGGGAATAAACACTATCGTTGTTTTAAAAGAGCTGTGATAAATCAGCTGCCCTACTATGCAATTACATTTATTATAACTGCTCATGACAAAGACACACTTCTTAAATATTCCAAATATAAACAACCAAATTGATTAGTATTCTTTAACTTGCAGGTGTCATGGCACTTGAAGCAGCAGAGGCAAAAGTAAGATAGATCGACTGACTGTGCTTAGTCGCTCAGTCATGTCCAACTCTTTGCAACCCCACGGACTGTAGCCCACCAGGCTCCTCTGTCCATGGAATTTTTCAGGCAAGAATACTGGAGCAGGTTGCCCATTTCCTCCTCCAGTGGATCTCCCCAATACAGGGATCAAACCCGCGTCTCCTGTGTCTCCTGCATTGCAGGTAGATTCTTTACCTGCTGAGCCATCAGGGCTAGCAACGTGAAAGCCACAGGGGTGGCTGGGCTTTAGGGCCACTGTGAACTCCACCAGGACAAGAGGACATCTTTGCTTCTACATGTTGGCTTTGTTCTCCCTTCCTAAAATCTGCCTTCTTCCACTTAACTCCCAGCTCTGGCACTAAGTGGGACTATTCCATAGTTATAATCTTAAAATTTCTGAAGAAAAACTCACGCTGGTCAGCGTGGGCCATATAGCCACCCCAGGGGCCAAGGTCCCATGACTGACTAGTTTATACTAGAACTACCTAGAGCAACTAAGTTCTCCAGAAGGTGTTTACTTCCCAGAAGTAGAAAGCAGGGCTCCTTTGTCTGTCCCCCAAACATCAGCACCTATCAAGAAATTCCATTTCAAGTCTAACACAAAAGCTTATCTAAACAGTCTTCAATCTGGCAATAAATTACATTCTGAAAGTTGTTTAATGAACTTTAAAGTTAATGAACTCTTCTGTGGCACTTGAAATGCATTTCACTAGAGACCAGATGTAGAGAGACTGGCTTCTCTGGCCAGTCTTTAAAGGCCTATTTAACTCATGATTTATCTGAGGTATAATGTTAATAGTTCTAATATGATACTCAAACCCCATTCATAACATTGTTCCTATAGGAAAATGTACTTGAAATTTCACCTACAGCAAGAAAAACATGCGCAATTGAATTCATTTACTGAGGATCTAATCATGATGGTGGCTTCCATCGTGCGCATATCACTTGACATTTAATCTGTACACAGTACAGCAAGGCAGGTTTTAACAACTGTACTGAACACATGAGGAAACTGAGCGTTCGAGAAGGTTTTGAAGCCTAAGGTCAATCATGAAGACGTGTCACAGCCTGCTTCAGAGCTATGAATGTCCGACCCCAGAGCCGGCAGTATTCTGTCCGATATCCATAGCAGCCAGACAAGAGTGGGCTTTTAGTTCAGGTGACTGAGAGCTGAGCTAACATTGCCAACTCTGTAAGTATCTAAATTTCCCTGCAGAGAAGAGAAGGAACTAGTGGGCAGTCATAGTCAATAGCCAGACATCAACTTTCTATATCTTCCCAAGAAAAGGTATTTCTCTGTGGCAAAACAAAAGAAAATATTTCTCTGGGGAAACCTTAAGTTATACAAATGCTGGTATTGACATGAAGATCATCTGAAAATTAAGTGTCTATAGATACTGTCTTCATAGAAAATTTGTTTTGCCCTGTTGAAAAAAGATGGCACTATAAGAGGGCACTTAGGTGTTTTAAAAAAGATTAAGATTGCAAAAATAACTGAGGTAAATCAGTTCTGCCAAAACAAATGTGATGGATGCACTTTACAACTTCAGCTGTATATCACATTTTTAAAAATGTGTTTGGTTAAGGAGTATTTATTACATATAAGAGAATATATTTAACATATTGGTCAGGAAAAATAATAATAAAATCGACAATCATAAATCCATCACCCAACCTAAAAGCAGACCATTAGTGATAAATTATGGCAGGTCCCTGAGTCTTCCTTCTCATCTGATGGAGGTGGACAGTCCCTTCCTTCTGTGCATCTTGGACAAAAAGTTTAAAAGCCCTTGATCTAAGAGGGGACTTTAATAATAAATTAACGTTGTTATGCCTTTTGAAATCAAACTCGAGAGATGGCCAGAAGTAATATGAGAGAAAACAGTTGAATTCAGTCATAAAGCAAAAGTATGGCTAGATTGTACACTGTCTTAACCTAGCAACCGCTGGCCAGACAGACTTGTGAAAGCTTCTGGATTTACTCCATCATCCAAACCCAGGACTAGTCATTAGTCACACTATTAGGCATGTGATCTGAAATATGACAAGTCATCTGGAAATTATTCCAAATTGAGGTAAGGTGTTACTAAGCCAAGACAAACTGGTTCTCCCATGCAGAGCCTTAAGCACATCAGATACCAGAAGAAGAAGAAGAAGAAGAAGAAGAAAAAAAACAAGCACATGGATTAACAACCATGAACTTCACTTCATATATCATGGTAAGAAGAGCTAAAAACTTGAGAGTGGGAAAAACCAAAGAAAAGAGTCAATCATTTATTAAGAATATAATTTTGTTTTAATAGTGTGTTAAGCAACCCACTCCAGTGTTCTTGCCTGGAGAATCCCAGGGATGGGGGAGCCTGGTGGGCTGCCGTCTGTGGGGTTGCACAGAGTCAGACACGACTGAAGTGACTTAGCAGCAGCAAGCAACTTAAGTTATGGGGAAAAATTGAGGTGAAGAAGTTAAAGAGTTTGCAATCCCATGGACTGAGGCCTGTCAGGCTCCTCTGTCCATGGAATTCTCCAGGCAAGAATAATGGAGTGGGTGGCCATTTCTTCCTCCAGGGGATCTTCCCAACCCGGGGATGGAACCCAGGTCTCCCGCATTGCAGGCGGATTCTTTACCAGCTGAGCCACCAGGGAAGCCCAAAGAGTTTACACCATATGTCAGAAAGAAAGGGCATACACTCAGTGAGTGAGTCAGTATACACTGTTTGACTAAAAACTACATACTGAGAATAAGGAAGCCTAGCACATAGTACAATTAAGTGGCACAATAAATACACGCTAAGACATGGAGAAAGGAAGATAAGCTTAACTAAGAAAGCAACAATACTTAAAGAACATCTCAAGCATACAACAAAACGGCAACACCCATATGAACACCTACAGACACCTTCGTCAAAGTTGCACTCTCCTTCACCACCCGACACTGCTTTCTTTTAGAGCTGTTAGGATATGCTGTTGTTCAGTCGCTCAGTCGTGTCCGACTCTTTGCATGGACTATAGCTTGCCAGGCTCTTCTGTCGATGGGGGGTTTCCAGCCAAGAATACTTGAGTGGGTTTCCATTTCCTTCCCCAGAGAATCTTCCTGACCCAGGGATCAAACTTGTGTCTCCTGCATTAGATACACAGCATCTGAATGCATCAGACTCTTTAAGATTTCTAAAGACCAGGACCAAGGCTTGGATTTTTTAAACCTCTAGATGTCCAGACTTTGACATGGGACACGTTCTACAAATGTTTAAAGGAAAAAAAAAATAAGGGTCAAGTTGGTCAACCCTAAGTACCTTATTTAAATGCCTTATTTAAAGTACTAACCTCTGATGAAGGTTGGCCTCTTCAATGCAGGAGAGGGAGTATAATACAACTGATGATGGGGAGCGCTGTTTCTCAACTTTACAAAGGTGCTCTCTGTACAAAGTGTGTGTGTCCTAAAAGGGCGAGAGAGGGTGGTACTTAAGGGGTGAAAAGAGGGTGTATCAGTTCAGGCTAAATTATGCTGCAGTAACAAGTAAAACCAACATTTTAGAAGCCAACAACAGAGGAAGGTTTATTTCTGACTCCTGTTTGGTTCTCCGCAGGTGAGCTGAGATTGGCTCCATGTCCTTTTCCCTCTGTGACCAAGGCAGAAGTGGCAGCCCTAACTGGGACAGGTTGATCTCATGCAAAAAGAAAAGAGAGATGGTAGAAGCAGGCATTTGGTTTCCATTTCTGCCTGGAAATGGCACATGTCATTGTTATTTACAAGTCCAAGGGCCAAGACAGCCATGGGGCTCAACCCTCAGTGGGTGTGACAGCATAACTCTCACGCAGGATGGAGCATGGGTAGGAAGGAATAGCAAATGTTTTGATGGTAATCGGAAAAGGCAATGGCACCCCACTCCAGTACTCTTGCCTGGAAAATCCCATGGACGGAGGAGCCCGGTAGGCTGCAGTCAATGGGGTCACTCAGAGTTGGACAGGACTGAACTACTTCACTTTCACTTTTCACCTTCATGCTTTGGAGAAGGAAATGGCAACCCACTCCAGTATTCTTGCCTGGAGAATCCCAGGGACAGGGGAGCCTGGTGGGCTGCCGTCTATGGGGTCGCACAGAGTCGGACACGACTGAAGCGACTTAGCAGCAGTAGCAGCAGTTGATGGTAATGTTCAGTTCAGTTCAATTCAGTTCAGTCGCTCAGTTGTGTCCGACTCTTTGCGACCCCATGAATCGCAGTACGCCAGGCCTCCCTGTCCATCACCATCTCCCGGAGTTCACTCAAACTCACATCCATTGAGTCGGTGATGCCATCCATCCATCTCATCCTCTGTCGTCCCCTTCTCCTCCTGCCCCCAATCCCTCCCAGCATCAGGGTCTTTTCCAATGAGTCAACTCTTCGCATGAGGTGGCCAAAGTACTGGAGTTTCAGCTTTAGCATCATTCCTTCCAAAGAACACCCAGGACTGATCTCCTTTAGGATGGACTGGTTGGATCTCCTTGCAGTCCAAGAGACTCTCAAGAGTCTTCTCCAACACCACAGTTCAAAAGCATCAATTCTTTGGTGCTCAGCCTTCTTCACAGTCCAACTCTCACATCCATACATGACCACAGGAAAAACCATAGCCTTGACTAGACGAACCTTTGTTGGCAAAGTAATGTCTCTGCTTTTCAATATGCTATCTAGGTTGGTCATAATTTTCCTTCCAAGGAGTAAGCATCTTTTAATTTCATGGCTGCAATCACCATCTGCAGTGATTTTGGAG
>NW_011491028.1:536991-537365 GCF_000754665.1 Bison bison bison | reverse complement strand
CAGGGTGACAATATACAGCCTTGACGTACTCCGTTTCCTATTTGGAACCAGTCTGTTGTTCCATGTCCAGTTCTAACTGTTGCTTCCTGACCTGCATATAGGTTTCTCAAGAGGCAGATCAGGTGCTCTGGTATTCCCATCTCTTTCAGAATTTTCCACAGTCAGCAAAAACAAGACTGGGAGCTGACTGTGGCTCAGATCATGAGCTCCTTATTGCCAAATTCAGACTTAAATTGAAGAAAGTAGGGAAAACCACTAGACCATTCAGGTCTGACCTAAATCAAATCCCTTATGATTGTACAGTGGAAGTGAGAAATAGATTTAAGGGCCTAGATCTGATAGATAGAGTGCCTGATGAACTATGGACGGAGGTT
>NW_011491028.1:528644-536767 GCF_000754665.1 Bison bison bison | reverse complement strand
TGAAAAGAGAAGCGAAAAGCAAAGGAGAAAAGGAAAGATACAAGCATCTGAATGCAGAGTTCCAAAGAATAGCAAGAAGAAATAAGAAAGCCTTCCTCAGTGTTCAATGGAAAGAAATAGAGGAAAACAACAGAATGGGAAAGACTAGAGATCTCTCCAAGAAAATTAGAGATACCAAGGGAACATTTCATGCAAAGATGGGCTCGATAAAGGACAGAAATGGTATGGACCTAACAGAAGCAGAAGATGGTAATGTAACCTACGGTAAAGGGAATGGAAAATGGCTAGAGAAGTGCTTTCTTCCCTTCAGTAATGAGAGAAGAAGGTGTCCTATTATAAGAAGCAGTCCTCATTTCTATGGTGCTTTATGCTGTTCTCATAAGCTTGCAGATATTGTCTCACTGTATTCTGACAACCATCCTAGTGCAATCCCAGGACTTGCCCAAGGCCCCAGTGGCACCTGAACTGGAACCCAATTCTGGTGATCTCTCACCAAAGCAGCCTTGGAGACTTTGGTTTCACCCACAAAATGGAGATAATCTTAGACACTTTCTAAGACAGTTGTTGAGAGATTAAGTAAAACGATGTATTTAAAACACATAAGCACATAAAAGTACTCACTAAATATAAAGTGGTATTACTATTAAATTATGATATTTATCCCTTATCCCATATCTTTCCCAAATTATCTTTAAATTTAATAATAAACAGTTTGTTTAAATTTCTTAAGTAGAAAATACATTTATTAATGGTATTTTCTTCCCCTGTCAAAACCATAAGCTCCCCTAGTCGAGTTTTTTTCTATGCACACACACGTACTTTCCCCATGACTTCTCTTACTTGTTTACTTCCTGACTAGTCAGTTTCTTAAGACTCTCAAGAAGTTTCAGAAGGCACCACTATTAATTTTTTATTTTTTCCCAAACAAGAGAAATGGAGGGCAATTAAAGACAGTCTTCCTTTCAAGTATGGTAGAGATTCCACACGTGGCCCCCAACTAAGAGTGAATACAGGGCTTAACATCCAAGATGCTCCTACCTCTGTCTTCTACCTCTAGTCCTAATTAGCAGGACCTGCCTTCTCTCTGCATTCAACCAAACTACAATTCTGGCCTTTCCCGAGAATGGAATCTTCCTTTCCCACCTCTCCCTCTTGGCTCAAAAACTGTTCTACCTACACACTCTGTTCAAAGATCCTGTCCAAGTAATTGGCTAAGTGTACCACAGTGCATACACAAAGATGTTCATCACAGTGGGCTTTAAAAGAATGAAAAGTTGAAAAGAAACTAAATGCTCACTAGTAAGGAAATGGCTAAATACATTACAGATCACATATACATGGGATGCTATAGAACAGTAACAAAAATGATGTAGATTATATCTATTGATTTGGCATGGTCTCAGTTTATTATTAGTCTAATCAGGTTTCAAAGTAATATTGATAATGATCCATTTTAGGGAGAAAAAATATCTAATTTGGGCACAGGAACAGTATGCAAAATATATAAAAAAAACAAAAACCTAATAATCGTATCTCTGGGTAGTGATAATGAGTTTTCTAATCTTAATAATTTTCACATTTTAATATTCTTTCCAATTAGCATTGTTAATTTTATAACCTAAAAAAAGGCATTTTAATTAAAAGGCATTAATCATTAAATATGCAATTCAAATGTCATCTGCTCCTGAACACCCCCCCCCAGCCCACTCTTATCACACAGGTAATTCCTCTCTCTTGTCTGTTTCCTGAGTATTTAATATATCATAACATTTACCACGCTTGTTTTGAAATGACAGTTTTCTTGGTTCAGACTTGATTATCAACTCTTGAATAAGTGGAATAAGCCTGTTTTATTTTTACTGCTGCTTAGTCATTCAGTCCTGTCCGACTGTTTGTGACCCCATGGACTGTAGCCCTCCAGGCTCCTCTGTCCCTGGGATTTTCCAGGTAAGAAAACTGGAGTAGGTAGCCATTCCCTTCTCTAGGGTGTCTTCCCAACTCAGGGATGGAACCCAAGTCACCTGCGTTGAAAGCAGATTCTTAACCATCTGTGTCACCAGGGAATCTACCCTAATGACCCATGACTCTCAAGTCTCCAGACACCACTGAGTATGCTGATGTGAGCATAAAGCAAGGCTCTAAAATCTGCACATTTGACATTTGTACACGCAGTGCTCTAATCAAAAATTAATCTACTGTGGGGATGTTTGGAAGATGCATAGGGTCCATTTTGGAGGGAGAAATTATCAGTCAGGATATTTTATCTGTGGGAACACTTCTCTATTAATCATTACTCCCATGTTTGCTTTCAGAGTTACCAAAGACACCCTGATTCAACTTAAGATATGTCAATATTTCTTAGTCCAGAAATTAGCCTCTCAGACTTTTACCCATGAGCTTCCTCTTCAAAAGGACAAGAATTACTTTTATAATAATCCAAGTCCAATCCTGACTCGGTAGGAAATATAAATACCTATTGTTTTAGGAAGAAATAAGGGAAATAAATGTTTTAAGATTATGTAAGTCTGATTCAGGGAATTGACATAAACAAAGGTTTTGAAATAGCCAAGGCTTTTTTTTTTTGAAGGTTCAATAAAGAATGTGTTTTGAGAACTAGGTGGGTGAGATTTAAAATAAATACAAGCACCACGATCTTAGCTGTTACTTAGCAATTTCAGGCTTCAATTATTCCCTTCTAAAGGGCAAGTGACAAGATTAAAGAAATTGCTTCCAGAAGAAACACTGAGATATCTGATCCAGTTTCCTTTCTTCTCTCCATTTTACTCCCTAAGATCTTAATCCAGCCGGTATGAACTTTAAACTGCTCAGGTTTTTGGTTTTGGTTTGTTCTCTCTGGAGACAATTCCTTTTTCTTAATTTCTGAATCAAAAGCGAAGCTACGTGCCATCATTAGTCAAGAGACACCTTGGCTGCTTGTCCCCAAAGTGTCACTACCTGAGGAAATGCAGACTCGCCAGAGTACAAAGAAGGAAAACAAAAAAGTTCAAAAGAAAGTAAACAGTCTGACTTATCTCCACACACTATCACTCAAAAGCCAGAAGAAGTGAGGGGTGCCAGGGGCCAGTTACAAAGCTGAGTTAATAACATGAGCACTATAGTCACACACTTAAAAAAATAGATCTAAATTCTGGATTGATCTTGGCACTTATCTTCACGCCAGAAGCTGTGGAGGCATGACAACTTGGGTTACCTAGCATGGATTCAAAAGCAGATCTTGCTTTTATCAACCAAACCAAACTCTTACCACCAGGGCTAAGAAAGATAATTGAAGATTTCTGGCTTGGAAATGTCTTCACAATAGGAAACTTACCACCACTGGTGTGCTGAGGCCAGCTCATGTATCACTCCCTTAAAACCTTGCATATTCTCAGGACTTGGGGCAAGGTGATTGTTAAACACACCATCAATAAATGCTAAATTATATAAACATACAATTAAAATGCTGCTGCTAAGTCACTTCAGTCGTGTCCGACTCTGTGCGACCCCATAGACGGCAGCCCACCAGGCTCCCCTGTCTCTGGGATTCTCCAGGCAAGAACACTGGAGAGGGTTACCATTTTCTTCTCCAATGCATGAAAGTGAAAAGTGAAAGTGAAGTCGCTCAGTCGTGTCCGACTCTTAGCAACACCATGGATTGTAGCCTACTAGGCTCCTCTGTCCATGGGATTCTCCAGGCAAGAGTACTGGAGTGGGTTGCTATTGCCTTCTCCAAAACAATTAAACTATACTAGAAACAAAAACACATCATTTCCTGTTTTACTATGATCAATGATCTTTGATGTTCTTTGCAACTATTGTACCTGGTTGGTAGGAAATCATATAAAGGTGTGCTCCTGCAATCACTTCTCAACTCTGCTGGCAGTAATGCTTGATGGTAGCATGAAATCAGCGATGGTGAAAGTGTTCACACTACAGAAATTTGCAAATGCTACAAACCACTGCCCGCCCCCCGCCCCCCAATCAGGACTGACTCTGAACATTTACTTGCATATCAATATCTGCAATGTTTACCCACCACTGCCTGGCAGTAGCTCAGGAAGTTAAGCTGGTCAGTCTCCTAAATCAAAATAAAGGTCTGTAAACTATAAATCATGATGCAAATATAAGGATGGAAAGTAACTACTTTTACTGTGGCCCTGTAATGTAACAGTCACAGCACAAAGTACTATCCTAATAGTCTTTCATTTCATGAGAAATATTATCAAATCCAGGATACTGATGAGTCAACTGAGGTGGAGAGGCTGAGTAACGACTAAAACCACAATAGCCAGAGTCAGGTGTGTGAATGTCTGACTCAAAAATGTATGATCTTTCCACTAACCATTATGACTACCATAATGAAACCAAAACCAATCACATATAACTGTCACGTAATTTGCAAATACTAATGGCCTTTTATGTGTTAAAAGAAAAAAAAAAAAAGGTACATTGAAGAGGACTAGACAAAGAGCTCAATTTTTTCATATTCACCAAGTTTATTCATATTTACCTCCAAAATGTACCCACAAAAAGTGAGTAAGAAATAAGGCCCATGGCACCAGTGGAAGAAAGAATGATCTGCATTTGAGACAGGCTAAGTCCAAGGTTAATGTAAGAGGGATCCCCTTTCAGTTTTTTAAATATTTATACTCTATCCACCAAGCTGACACACTCAACTTAAAATGAGACACTCTGCCAAGAAAGAACAATGCAAAAGAATCTCTGAAATGTTGGCACCAAGTTTCTGAAGTATTTACATACTCAGATACTTACTTTTCAAAATTTTCTTTTTTAAACTTTTAAGGTATTTAATTGGGCTATTATTTTAACTTTGTTTCTTACAGAAAATTCACCCTGTAGTCAAAAGAATGCCAAAGAACTAACAAAATTTTACTCACTGATTATTTTTTAAAATTCTTGTCATCTTGGCTTCCTATAAGTTACCGGCTTCTCCCACTGTTCCTGTACATTTCCATCACCTGCCATGAGAAGAGAGAATCTGATTATATATCTCATAAAGTCCATTTCTTGGTTTCTACTACATAAGTCTTCTCCTTTCTTTATAACTTAGAGAGAAATATGGTCGTCTCTTCCTTTCTCTCCAAAATCAAAACGGCAGGAGAGAACAACACAGAAGATCACCTCAAGAGAAAAGACTTTAAAGAGCACTATTTCTACTGTTGGGGGGTTGGGGTGAAGACTTTTAAAATACCCTCCCTTATGTTTTCGGGAAGAAATTTTTAGTCTGTCTCTTGGAAGGAAGCAGTATTAGAGTAAGCCACTTTCTCTCCCCTTCCCCAAACCCCTTCTTCCTTCTTAAAAGTGAGTGACTAGCCACTTGGGCTTCCCTGGTGGCTCAGAGGGTAAAGCATCTGCCTACAATGAGGGAGACCTGGGTTCAATCCCTGGGTCAGGAAGATCCCCTGGAGAAGGAAATGGCAACCCACTCTAGTACTCTTGCCTGAAAAATCCCATGGACAGAGAAGCCTGGTAGGCTACAGTCCATGGGGTCGCAAAGAGCTGGACACGACTGAGCAACTTTCACCCACTTGAGAACTCTAGAGGAACCACTGGCGTGGTGCTGAGGCCCCACTCTGAGCTGGGCAGCAAGGGTCTCCCCCCAGTTCTCTCCAACACCGGGAGTCAAGCTAATTTCCCCACAGTAAACAGGACAACAGCAGCCAGTTTCTGGGAGGACCAGCCAGCTCTCTCTGTTGGCTTCTCTCCAGCAGAGTTGCTGGACTAGGATGACTCCATTAGGGTTACTGGGGTCCAATGCATGTTTTAGAGACAGAGCGAACTGACACTTCTGAGTTTTCCAATCCTGCTTTTATCAATAATTAAGTTACTACCTATGTTGATTCCCATTTGAATTGTTGATCTATTTCACAAACTGTTTAAAGATTACAAGATAGACGAGAGACATGATTAGGCAACCCAAACCACCATCTGTCAAAGGACAATGCCTAGATAAAAGGTTTGCTCAAAGTCCTACCACTTTCTAGTCACATGACCTTGGGAAAATCCATTCACGTTCCCCAGCCTCAATTTCATTATTTCTGAAAGAGGATCAAATGGCCCCTACCATACTGTGTGGTTGTTCAGATTAAATGAAATGAAAGCCATGATGTGCCAAAGTCAAGCATGCTTTAATCTAACAAGGGACACTCAGTGCTCAGACTTGCTAGTTTGTCCATACTTTCAGTTCAGATATTGGTGATCCATATAATTTGTGGACTAATGGATTACACTGGACCAGGCATAGACTTGGATTACTGTGATATTGAATGGTTTGCCTTGGAAATGAACAGAGATCATTCTGTCATTTTTGACACTGCGTCCAAGTACTGCATTTCAGACTCTTCTGTTGACTTTGATGGCTACTCCATTTCTTCTAAGGGATTCTTGCCCACAGTAGTACATATAATGGTCATCTGAGTTAAATTCACCCATTCCAGTCCACTTTTGTTTGCTGATTCCTAAAATGTCGATGTTCACTCTTGGCATCTTCTGTTTGACCACTTCCAATTTGCCTTGATTTATGGACCTAACATTCCAGGTTCCTATGCAATATTGCTCTTTATAACATCAGACTTTACTTTCATCATGGCTCAGCTGGTAAAGAATCCACCTGCAATGTGGGAAACCTGGGTTCGATCCCCAGGCTCAGAAGATCCCCTGGAGAAGGCTACCCACTCCAGTATTCTGGCCTGGAGAATTTCATGGACGGTATTGTCCATGGGGTCACAAAGAGTCGGACACGACTGAGCAACTTTCACTTTCACTTACTTCCATCACCAGTCACATGCACAATTGGGTGTTGTTGCTTTGGCTCCATCTCTTCATTTTTTCTAGAGTTCTTTCTCCACTGATCTCCAGGAGCTTATTGGGCAACTACCGACCTGGGGAGTTCATCTTTCAGTGTCCTACCTTTTTGCATTTTCATACCGTTCATGAGGTTCTCAACGCAAGAATATTGAAGTGATTTGTCTTTCCCTTCTCCAGTGGACTACATTTTGTCAGAGCTCTCCACCATGACCCGACGGTCTTGGGTAGCCCCACACAGCAAGGCTCATAGTTTCATTGAGTTAGACCAGGCTGTGGGCCATGTGATCAGATTGGTTAGTTTTCTGTGACTGTGGTTTTCAGTCTATCTCTCCTCAGATGGAGAAGGATAAGAGGCTTATGAAAGCTTGCTGATTTCATAAGAGACTGACTGAGGGGGATACTGGGTCTTGTTCTGATGGGTGGGGCCATGCTCAGTAAACCTTTAATCCAACTTTCTATTGATGGGTGGGGCTGTGTTCCCTCCCTGTTATTTGCCTGGGGCCAAACTATGGTGGAGGTAATGAAGATAATGGCGACCTCCTTGAAAAGGTTGAAGACCTACAGTTCAGTTCAGTTCAGTTCAGTCGCTCAGTCGTGTCCGACTCTTTGTGAACCCATGAATCACAGCACACCAGGCCTCCCTGTCCATCACCAACTCCCGGAGTTCACTCAAACTCACGTCCATCAAGTCGGTGATGCCATCCAGCCATCTCATCCTCTGTCGTCCCTTTCTCCTCCTGCCCCTAATCCTTCCCAGCATCAGCATATTTTCCAATGAGTCAACTCTTCACATGAGGTGGCCAAAGTACTGGAGTTTCAGCTTTAGCATCATTCCTTCCAAAGAACACCCAGGGCTGATCTCCTTTAGAATGGACTGGTTGGATCTCCTTGGAGTCCAAGGGACTCTCAAGAGTCTTCTCCAACACCACAGTTCAAAAGCATCAATTCTTCAGCGCTCAGCTTTCTTCACAGTCCAACTTTCACATCCATACATGATTACTGGAAAAACCATAGCCTTGACTAGACGGACCTTTGTTGGCAAAGTAATGTCTCTGCTTTTCAATATGCTATCTAGGTTGGTCATAACTTTCCTTCCATGGAGTAAGCATCTTTTAATTTCATGGCTGCAATCACCATCTGCAGTGATTTTGGAGCCCCAAAAAATAAAGTCTGACACTGTTTCCACTGTTTCCCCATCTATTTGCCATGAAGTGATGGGACCAGATGCCATGATCTTCATTTTCTGAATGTTGAGCTTTAAGCCAACTTTTTCACTCTCCTCTTTCACTTTCATC
>NW_011491028.1:527410-528544 GCF_000754665.1 Bison bison bison | reverse complement strand
CCCCCCCCCTCCCTGGGATTCTCCAGGCAAGAACACTGGAGTGGGTTGCCATTTCCTTCTCCAATGGATGAAAGTGAAAAGTGAAAGGTAAGTCGCTCAGTCATGTCTGACTCTCAGCGACCCCATGGACTGCAGCCTACCAGGCTCCTCAGTCCACGGGATTTTCCAGGCAAGAGTACTGGAGTGGGGTGCCATCACCTTCTCCGCATTATAGGGGACTGGAATGCAAAAGAAGGAAGTCAAGAAATACCTGGAGTAACAGGCAAATTTGGCCTTGGAGTACAGAATGAAGCAGGACAAAGGCTAATAGAGTTTTGCTAAGAGAACTCACTGGTCATAGCAAACACCGTCTTCCAACAACACAAGAGATGACTCTACACATGGACATCACCAGATGGCCAACACCAAAATGAGATTGATTATATTCTTTGCAGCCAAAGATGGAGAAGCTCTATACAGTCAACAACAACAAAAAGGCCAGGAGCTAACTGTGGCTGAGATCATGAAATCCTTATTGCCAAATTCAGACTTAAATTGAAGAAAGTAGGGAAAACCACTAGACGATTCAGGTATGACCTAAATCAAATCCCTTATGATTATTCAGTGGAAGTGAGAAATGATTCAAGAGATTAGATCTGATAGACAGAGTGACTGAAGAACTATGGACAGAGGTTCATGACATTGTACAGGAGGCAGGGATCAAGATGATCCCCAAGAAAAACAAATGCATAAAGGCAAAATGGTTGTCTCAGGAGGCCTTATAAATAGCTATGAAAAGAAGAGAAGCGAAAAGCAAAGGAGAAAAGGAAAGATATACCTATTTGAATGCAGAGTTCCAAAGAATAGCAAAGAGAGATAAGAAAGCCTTCCTCAGTGATCAATGCAAAAAAATAGAGGAAAACAACAAAATGGGAAAGACTAGAGATCTCTTCAAAAAAAATGAGAGATACCAAGGGAACATTTCATGCAAAGATGGGCACAATAAAGGACAGAAATGGTATGGTCCTAACAGAGGCAGAAGAAATTGAGGTGGCAGGAATACACAGAAGAACTATACAAAAAAGATCTTAATGACCCAGATAATCACGATGGTGTGATCACTCACCTAGAGCCAGACATCCTGGAATGTGAGAT
>NW_011491028.1:526319-527310 GCF_000754665.1 Bison bison bison | reverse complement strand
GGAGTTCACCCAAACTCACATGCATGGAGTTGGTGATGCCATCCAGCCATCTCATCCTCTGGCGTCCCCTTCTCCTCCTGCCCCCAATCCCTCCCAGCATCAGCGTCTTTTCCAATCAGTCAACTCTTCGCATGAAGTGGCCAAAGTATTGGACTTTCAGCCTCAGCATCTGTTCTTCCAATGAACACCCAGGACTGGTCTCCTTTAGGATGGACTGACTGGATCTCCTTGCAGTCCAAAGGGACTTCCAAGAGTCTTCTCCAGCACCACAGTTCAAAAGCATCAATCTTTGTGCTCAGCTTTCTTCACAGTCCAACTCTCACATCCATACATGACCACAGGAAAACCATAGCCTTGACTAGACGGACCTTTGTTGGCAAACTAATATCTCTGCTTTTTAATATGCTGTCTAAGTTGGTCATAACTTCCTTCCAAGGAGTAAGCATCTTTAATTTCATGGCTGCAATCACCATCTGCAGTGATTTTGGAGCCCCAAAAAATAAAGTCTGACACTGTTTCCACTGTTTCCCCATCTATTTGCCATGAAGTGATGGGACCAGATGCCATGATCTTCATTTTCTGAATGTTGAGCTTTAAGCCAACTTTTTCACTCTCCTCTTTCACTTTCATCAAGAGGCTTTTTAGTTCCTCTTCACTTTCTGCCATAACGGTGGTGTCATCTGCATATCTGAGAAGACCTACAACTAACACTCAAAAAAGATGTCCTTTTCATTATAGGGGCTGCTGCTGCTAAGTCACTTCAGTCGTGTCCGACTCTGTGCGACCCCATAGACGGCAGCCCGCCAGCCTCCCCCCGTCCCTGGGATTCTCCAGGCAAGAACACTGGAGTGGGTTGCCATTTCCTTCTCCAATGGATGAAAGTGAAAAGTGAAAGGTAAGTCGCTCAGTCATGTCTGACTCTCAGCGACCCCATGGACTGCAGCCTACCAGGCTCCTCAGTCCACGGGATTTTCCAGGCAAGAGTACTGGA
>NW_011491028.1:518742-526192 GCF_000754665.1 Bison bison bison | reverse complement strand
GCACAGAAGAATTGATGCTTTTGAACTGTTGGTGTTGGAGAAGACTCTTGAGAGTCCATTGGACTGCAAGGAGATCCAACCAGTCCATCCTAAAGGAAACCAGTCCCTAATATTCATTGGAAGAACTGATGCTGAAGCTGAAGCTCCAATACTTTAGCCACCTGATGCAAAAAACTGACTCATTTGAAAAGACCCTGATGCTGGGAAAGATTGAAGGCAGGAGAGAAGGAGACGACAGAGGATAAGATGGTTGAATGGAATCACTGAGTCAATGGACATGAGTCTGAGTAAACTCCAGGAGTTGGTGACGGACAGGGAGGCCTGGTGTGCTGCAGTCCATGGGGTCGCAAAGAGTCAGACACGACTGAGCGACTGAGCTGAATGGCTTACACTCAGCAAACTGTCCCCCTTTTACTGAAAGTAAGTGATCAGAGTATGTTTTACTTCTGTTTTTCAATTTCACAACATTTTAGGGCCCACCAGCAAGGGATATGAAGTTCCAGTTTCCCTTTACAGTACAGCCCAAATGAAAACATCTCACTTCTACCAAGCAGAACGCAAGGACTGCTCCTTTTATGTGAAGAACATACGGCTCCAAGTAGACGACACTTATAAAAGAAGAACCTGTTAACTTTCCTCGCTTGAAGCCTCAGTGTTAAAGGAGTTCAGAGACAGGAGATAATATTAATGATAAAATACCTCCACGCAGAGATACCATGAGACACGGTTAACCTCAGTTACAGAACAGGCAGAATCTCCTAGTTATCCAGACCTTTAGGGTGTATGTGTGTGTGTAAGAGGGGCATAAAGGGAGAGAAATGAAAAACACCACACCAATACAGAAAACTTCGTAGTTCTTGTCAACACCAACAAAAATAGCAGGGAAGGAATGAAGAGTCAAAGATCTGTAGATTATACCCAGCACAGAGGAACTTGCTCAAATGCAGAGGATTTGATGTAAGTTTAAAACACATAAGCGTGAATTCCACCTTTTGCTATTTAACAGCATTGGTCTTTGCCAAGTAATTTAATTATTAAGCCTCAGTTTCCAGGTCTGTAAAATGGGGACAATAAGACATCCCCCTGGGGAGTAGTTGCGCAGATTAGAGATAATACATATACAGTGTCCACCACAGAATATGTCCCCCAAATATAATTATAATTATTGTGTTATTGTGCTAGTGCAAGCATGATAGTCTATTAAATTCATAGCTACCAGCACAATTATGGTATTGAGTCCATTAAATTCAGACTCTTTCTGTAGGTGAACAGTTTGGAAAGAGTTTCAAGTGATACTTTTGACAGCAACATGGAACATTTCTATTTTGATCCTAATGAAGTGTTAAATAAAAATCTCCACTTTCGTTGGCAGCCTTTACTAACATGCAAACCAAAAGTTCTAGTTATACATTTGTTGGCATTCTTTGTATCAGTACCAAGTTTCTTTTTTTGATGATAAATTCTTAAAAGAGGGAATGAATCATTTCCACTAGTGTTAATTCTTCTGGTTTGCATTATAATGTGAACCACTTGGTGGGCATTTGTGGGACATAAAAGCCACCTTGAGAGTGGCAGGCCAGCTATTTATCTCCAAGGTAAGCTTTGCATTACAGCCTCATCAACAATAGTAAGAATTTATCAGCTACGTTTTCAAGGAAAACAAAGGCCAAGAGGTGAAGCAATACCCACGTTTAAACAGAACTTTGTATCTACAGAAAGTACTCCTTGATCCCCTTCATCTCTTTGGGACTCACTCCAGTGATGCTGACTGCTCAGAGTAAACTGTATACGCTTCTTGTACCTTCAAAACCCACGAGTAAATGTCTCATTACAGTTTAGTTGCTCCTGATTTTTTAACAAAAACATATTCTTTGCTATGATGGAAAGCATTTTAATAGGTTCTAGGAATCAAATTCTTTCTCAAAGATGGTCATTTGCCACCACCATGGTTATCTGAAATTATAAGTGACTTCAGCAACGGACTATGCAGCTGGCAGAGGACACTGTGCTCACTGCTGGAGGTGGGGAAGGAGTTATAAGGTGGTTGAGGTGACGTTCATTTAAGAGAACGCAGTGCAATGGCAGTTTCACCAGAATACAAGCAATTAACTTAGCTGAGGCACTTAAGGAGAACAATCTGGATGTATAAAATCTTGGGTGGGATAGTTAAAAACCCAGTATTTCTTAATCACACCTCATATACGATGTTAAGATTCTACAACAGTCATGAAGAAATCTAGCTAACAAGAACACAGACCTCTCAGAACACCTGCTTTATCTTCGAGGGTGAGGCCAAACTTCCCAAAGGTAGAAGGTGACTGGAGGGCATCAAAGTCAAGATCATTTGAGAGCCGAGACACTAGAGGATGGCCTTTGCACTAAGACTGCAGAAGGAGATAGGAGCTCTTGTATCATAAGACATGATTGCTTTGCATTTTTGGCCTCTTTTCTCCTAAAGAGTTCATGAAAAGTGCTTAGATTTCTCTATGGCAGATGGTGTCCTTCCGTCACTAAAAGCACGTGCTTTGCAGTCACACAGAACCACACTCCCTAATCTACCTTGAAGACCTTGAGCATGTCATTAAATTCCCCTGAGCCTCGGTATTCCTGCCTAGAGAGTCCCATGGACAGAGGAGCCTGATGGGCTACAGACCGTGGTGTCTCAAAGAGTCAGACATGACTGAGCGACTTAAACTTTCACTTTTCTGTTTCATCAATAGAATGGGAGTAACAGTAGTACTACAACTTATTGTTGCTTTATGGGCTAAAGATATACTGCCTGCACACAGCTTTATAAGGCTCATGACAAACACTAAGTGCTCATTAAATGTTGTGCTATTGGAAGAAGTAAACTATTCTCATCTTTAGGAGGTCTGTAGGTTCCAAGGCAACAGTAATCAAAAAAAGATGTTTCCTCATAAGCTCAGAAATGTTCTGGCCTACTTCACCAGAAAAAAAGGCTTCATCTAAAGTTTCAGTGAGTGGTAAAGCACACATCACTCTAATATCTGTGCACGTATCTTGGGAGCACAGTGAGAGCAGCAGCAGCGAGCAGAGGCTTGTTGGCCAGTGAGAAAATCAGAACAGTTCACAGCAGCCACCTGGAAACAAAATGCATCACTTGCTCGAGATTCCTCAGCTAATAAATGGCAAAGCTGAGATTCGAAACCAGGGAGCCTGGCTTCAGTCCTTACTCTTAACCTGATACTATGCTGTCTCCTCAGCAATGAGGAAGAGCAGTAATTGGAGACTGACCAAGTCACAGGCCGGGAGCAGGCCAGAGAAAGGCAAGAAACCCTGTAAAGATGACTGAAGGGAAGAGGGTAATAAGGGAAATGACACAAATGGGCAGCTAATAGGGCCAATGATTCTAAATTAAAATCTAAAACATAGTCATAGCAAGAACTCTAGAAGGACGGCACTGGGAAAGTGAACTAGCTTCGGGCTTCAGCACTTGTTTAAAGACAACAGTGAACAGAAGACATAAAAGCTGAGAAGATGCCTCCTAAGTCATTATGTTAGCCGCATCATGACTTAGAAACACCTGCCAGGAATCACATCACACACACAAAACACGAGTGTTACAGGACAGCCCCCAAAGCATGAGAGTTTCTTATCAAGACTGAGTCTCCTACTACCTCTTCCTGGTGTTTCTACAGAAGAAAAGAGTGAAGAAAGGCCACCAGGGTGTTGAGTTCCCCATGTTGGTCAGAAGGAAGGGATAAGAAAAAAGAATTGTGCCCCCAAGTTAAGTAGACAAATACCCAGAGAGGAAAAAAAGTGATAAAAAGAAGTCATATTCCTGGCCAGACTCCAGAACAGTCCCCATAACCATCATCTCTTATTATCCATGCTTGTGAAATCCTCTTCCCTTGACTGCAAGTGGGACTTGTGAATAAGACAAAAATGACAGGGCATGTAGTTATGTCACATGAGACAGTAACATCCATTCTGCAGCAAGATTCTCTGGGGGAAAGCTGAAGCAAGCTGCCAAGCAGTGGACTGCCTATAGAGAGAGCCAGCGGAAGGCAGCCTCCAGCTGACAGTGAACAAGCAACTGGGAGCCCACCAGAAACTGAATTCTGCCGTCAATTACGCGATCTCAGAAGAAAGCCCTTCCACATTCGAGCCTCAGATGAGACCGCAGCCCTGGCTGACAGCCTGGCTGGAGCCTTATAAAGTACCAAGACAAACCACAGCCAGACTCCTGACACACAGAAGCTGTCCCAGAGAGTTATGCACTAATTCAGCAACTACGTTGGTAGTGGTGCTGTCACGCAGCTATGCATAACCAATATAGAAGGGAGTTCACACAGGCTCCTAATGCAACCACTTGTCCTTCGGAGAGAGGAGGGGAAGGAAGGAGGTCAGTGGCCAGGGCCTGGGAGAGAGATCCTGCCGTCACACTGGCACGCATCCTCCCATTCAACTACCTCTGACTCAGACCCTCAGTTTCCTCTCTTACCACACACATCCTGTCATCCTTTTTTTTTAATCATTTGGAAGACAAAGTAGATGATAATTACCAAGGAAATAACAATTTTATAAATGGCAGTCAGGTTCCCTGCCTGGACTGCAAAGGCTATTTAACATGCCAAACACTGACACAATTAAATGTGATTGGTAGCAACATGGATGCACCTAGTGATTATCATACCAAGTCAAGTAAGTCAGACAAAAAAGACATACCTGATATCACTCATATGTGGGATCTAAAAAATGATGCACATGAACTTATTTACAAAACAGAAACAGACATACAGACATAGAAAACAAACTTATGATTACCAAAGGGGAAAGGGGCATGGGAAGGGCAGACATACAGACATAGAAAACAAACTTACGATTACCAAAGGGGAAAGGGGCGTGGGAAGGGGATAAATAAGAGTTTGGGATTAGCAGATGCACACCACTATATAATAAAATAGATAAACAAGATCCTACTTGCTTATTCCCTATAGCACAGGGAGTTATTGACTATAATTGACTATAATAAACTATAAGGGAAAAGAATCTGAGAAAATATGCATGTATGTGTATGTGTGTGTGTATATATATATATATATATAAAATGTTGCTGTTTAGTAACTAAGTCATGTCCAGATTCTTTGCAACCCCATGGACTGTAGCCCACCAGGCTCCTCTGTCCATGGGATTTCCCTGGCAAGAACACTGGAGTGGGTTGCCATTTCCTTCTCCAGGGGATCTTCCTTACCCAGGGATCTAGCCTGCATCTCCTGCACTGGTAGGCAAATTCTTTACCTCTGAACCACAGGGAAGCCCATATATATATGTATATATATGTACACATATATACATATATACACAGACACATATATACAAACTGAATCACTTTGATGTACACCAGAGACTAACACATTATAAATCAACTATATTTCAATTTAATTAATTAAAAGAAAAGAAACAGTGAAAGGACTTTGACCATCTTATGAGCTACACTATGACCCTACCTATAAATAATTTTAGTAAAGGTGTGTCTTAAATCTGATATAATGGACTAAACACTATAAAAAACATATTTAGAGAGACACATTAGAGACTTTCTACTTTCTGTAGCAGTGTTTTTGAAGACAGAATAAAAACTCAACCATCTAAAGTTCCATCCAGTTGCTAATATGGGCTCTTGAAAAAATCAAAAATGTAGTTTGAAATCTGCTGAGCAAATATCTAACAGCTTCTACAAATTAATTCCAGTAACAATTCTCAGGCAGAGCAAACAGCTACAACTCACTGAACCAGACATCTCTTACCTAAATAGGCCATCTTGCTACACACAGAAACTGGTAGGGAAATCCTACAATCACATCATTTGAAAGCTGGAATATCCTCATTAGTTTTTTTTGTCTTAGCCTCAGAGTTGACAGATAATGACACATAGACCCAAAGCCTTGAGGAAACCTGTTCAGGGTCACCCAGCAGCACAGCCTGGACCTGTTTCCCAGGCCTCTTTGTGCTCATGTCTACCAAACTCTGAGGCTTCCTTGGTGGCTCAGACAGTAAAGAACCTGCCTGCAATGCAGAAGACCCAGGTTCAATCCCAGGGTTGAGAAGATCCTCTGGAGAAGGAAATGGCTACCCACTCCAGTATTCTTGCTTGGAGGATTCCATGGACAGAGGTTCTAGTGGGCTACAGTCCATAGGGTTGCAAAGAGTCAAACACAAGTGAACAACCTAACGATACCAAACCTTATCTTCAACTTCAAACATAACAAAATCAGTGGTATCAAATATTCTGTGAGGAAAAAAATTGGGACTAACTTTCTCTGACTCTCCAAAGCCCTGACTTGTAAAAACTAAGATCTGTGAGGGAGTTTGGGATCGACATGTAGACACTGCTATATTTCAAATGGATAACCAGTAAGGACCTTCTCTACAGCACATGGAACTCTACTCAATGTTACGTGGCAGCCTTGATGGGAGTGGAGTTTGGGGAGAATGGATACATGTGTATGTATGGTTGAGTCCCTTTGCTGTTCACCTGAAACTATGATAACATTGCTAACGGGCTATCAGTTCAGTTCAGCTCAGTTACTCGGTCATGTCCGACTCTGTAAGCCCATGGACTGCAGTACACCAGGCTTCCCTGTCCTTCACCAACTCCCGTAGCTTGCTCAAACTCATGTCCATCGCGTCAGTGATGCCATCCAACCATCTCATCCTCTGTCATCCCCTTCTTCTCCTGCCTTCAATCTTTCCCAGCATCAGGGTCTTTTCCAAGGAGTCAATTCTTTGCATCACATGGACAAACTATTGGAGTTTCAGCTTCAGCATTAGTCCTTCCAATGAATATTCAGGACTGATTTCCTTTAGGAAGGGCTATACCACAATACAAAATAAAAACTTAAAAAAAAAAAAAAACAAAAAAAACCCACTAAGATCTGTGGCAAGAGGGAAAAATAACATTGAATAGACATTCACATTAAATGTTCAATCCATTTTCAAAAGCAATGCATGGAATTTTTTAGGTAAACTGTTCAGTTCAGTTCAGTCGCTCAGTCTTGTCCGACTCTTTGCGGCCACGCCAGGTCTCCCTGTCCATCACCAACTGTCAGAGTTCACCCAAACTCACATGCATCGAGTTGGTGATGCCATCCAGCCATCTCATCCTCTGTCGTCCCCTTCTCCTCCTGCCCCCAATCCCTCCCAGCAGCAGAGTCTTTTCCAATGAGTCAACTCTTCACATGAGGTGGCCAAAGTATTGGAGTTTCAGCCTCAGCATCTGTTCTTCCAATGAACACCCAGGACTGGTCTCCTTTAGGATGGACTGACTGGATCTCCTTGCAGTCCAAAGGGACTTCCAAGAGTCTTCTCCAGCACCACAGTTCAAAAGCATCAATTCTTTGGTGCTCAGCTTTCTTCACAGTCCAACTCTCACATCCATACATGACCACAGGAAAAACCATAGCCTTGACTAGACGGACCTTTGTTG
>NW_011491028.1:518006-518396 GCF_000754665.1 Bison bison bison | reverse complement strand
GGCTTGGGGAGGCTCGCCCAGCCCAGAGCAGCCTCTCGGCCGGGGCTCTGTGATATCGCTCCTGGGCGCAGAGCTGGAGCTCCGCCGGTGTGGAAGCTCACTCGGTCCTTCCCAGTAACAGGCTTGCAAGCACCCGCCGGCAGCCAGCCTCTTCTCTCCCGCGTTCCGGGCATTGGGCTCCAAACCTGGGACCAAAGTACTGCCCGGAGCTCACTGATCATGGGCTGGTTCCCCTGCTCTGCGGCTGTGCTAGGGAGCCCAAACGCACAGGGGAAGCCCGCAGAGCACATCCACCTGCCTCTAGGCGGGAGGACAGCTCCAGGGAAGGCCCGGCCTGGCAGGCGCTTTCTGGGCACAAACGGGAGCAACACTCTGGCTGTGGAGCCGCCT
>NW_011491028.1:510825-517906 GCF_000754665.1 Bison bison bison | reverse complement strand
CATCACCTCCACTAGCTTTGTTCATAGTGATGCTTTCTAAGGCCCACTTGACTTCACATTCCAGGATGTCTGGCTCTAGGTGAGTGATCACACCATCATGATTATCTGGGTCTTGAAGATCTTTTTTGTACAGTTCTTCTGTATATTCTTGCCACCTCTTCTTAATATCTTCTGCTTCTGTTAGGTCCCTACCATTTCTGTCCTTTATTGAACCCATCTTGGCATGAAATGTTCCCTTTATAGGGGACTGGAATGCAAAAGTAGGAAGTCAAGAAACACCTGGAGCAACAGGCAAATTTGACCTTGGAGTACAGAATGAAGCAGGGCAAAGGCTAATAGAGTTCTGCCAAGAGAATGCACAGGTCATAGCAAACACCCTCTTCCAACAACAGAAGAGAAGCCTGTACACATGGACATCACCAGATGGTCAACACCGAAATCAGATTGATTATATTCTTTGCAGCCAAAGATGGAGAAGCTCTATACAGTCAGCAAAAATAAGACCAGGAGCTGACTGTGGCTCAGATCATGAACTCCTTATTGCCAAATTCAGACTTAAATTGAACAAAGTATGGAAAACCACTAGACCATTCAGGTAAGTAAACTGAGATGACCCTAAAATAGATTGCCTTTTCTTATGAATGCTCTGCCTTTTTTTTTTTTTTTGATGAATCCTAAGTACGAAGGAAAATCAAAGGAGGCACAGAAAAAAACTTATGCAAGTACATTTATTCTACTTCTTCATAAATCACCACTCCTAAATTAATTGATTCACTGCACAGATATATTCATTACACAAACACTTTGGCATAGGCATAGTAGGTGCTGTATAAAGGGAAACTATTTAGACCTAAATAATGTTTACTAATATTTTCAGCAGAAGTAGCCCCATGTAAACAAGGAACCACTGTACAGACCAAGATTCCCGGCGGTCTTTTTTCTTTCGGTAGATTACTAAACATGGAGACTTAATGGCCTGCTCCCTATTCCCCCAGAAACTTCCGTATTTAAAATAAAAATCAACTTGTTTTTCTGTGTAATAATACTGCCTATAGGGCAACAGCAGGAGTTATCAAAATGAAGGGGTTAAACGTCCCCAGGTGGTATCCTTCTAGAACTCTCACTGGAGAACACTTTCCATGGCCTAAAAGAAGGTGGTCTTTCACCCCACATTCTCCTTCCTCATCTTTTCCTCTCAGCACCAAGAACAAATACATGTTTAAAACAAACAAAAAAGAAGTAGGTCTCATTTTCTTCTAGGTAGCCAGCAGTTTTCCCTCCTCAACATGAACTTATACTCTATGGGTATTACCCTCGCAGGGACTGATTTAACCCTTGTTTCAACCCCATGTGAATGCTTTGACAGAGTATTACAAATACTGATACTACTCAAGGTAAAAACAAACTGTTTACCACATGCGGGACTTTTTCTAACGGTTTCACAGGTTCATTTAAACTTGAGGAGCACTATGAGGCATGTTACTATTGTTATCCTAGTTTTACAGAAGATAAAACTGAGATACAGTTACTGACAAGGCAGACACAATTACTCAAGAGGCACATTTAACTGAAGCCTTAGCAGAAACCTCCACTCCCCCGGCATCAAGTTTCCATGTGGAGGACTTTCCATTAGCCCCGCAGTCCAGTCTCCTCCCAGCTTCCTGCCCAGGTGAGAAGTGAACTCTGTGAAAGGAGAGTCTGGGGGCAGGGTTTTCAGTGCTGGCCTGCCCACAGATGAGGCCAGGGGGCAGTCCAGGCTGCTCCCTCCAACACTGTGAGGGGAAATCGGTCTCAGTGGAGCGTGAAATACCAGAAAACCCACTTAGCCACAGTCCTCTAATCAGCTTCAGTCCTAATAACCTTGTGCTTGTCTACCTCCCATTGGTCGGTCTAGCCACTGGTCTCAAAATTGGGTGAGAAACAAGGGTATTAGTCAACTGTCCATCCTTTCAAGCCCTGGCACCAATAAGTTTTAAAACAGAAATGGGTGACAAGATCTTGGTGAAAAAAGTAAATATTTCTTTCACAAAATAAGTAAAACAAAACCCTCCTCAAAGAGATACAAGCACATACACAACACAGCTCAGCAAAGCATCTGCAGAGCGGGTCATTAGTGAACCCACTATCATGTGAGACAAGGCTATTCCTCCACTTTCTTCTCTGCGTTGGACCTCAAACCACCATCTCCTTTCCAGACAAAACCACGTAGGTAACCTTCTCTACTGCTGTACCCTAATCCAAGGTAATGGAAAATTCCTTAGCTTTAGTAGTCACATTATTTTCACAAAACAGGTTATACATTTCAATAATATATGTTATCTTCAGCCTGGCCAAGTCTGTATTTTTATCAATTGCATCAATTTGTACCATAGAAAGTACAGTGACAAAAATACTACCCACAATTCTGTCATCCAGGAATAAAAATGTCTCTAGTTCCTAGAGTTATCATCTGATCTTTCCTTTAATCTCAAAAAGCAATTTGTCTGATTTTAAACATACATTTAAAAAAGCTTTCATTCAGTAATATTGATTAGGAGGGGGGTGTTATAGATTTTAATGCAGATAACTTGAGCATTTTCCATAAAGGACCAAATAGTCAATATTTTTGGTTTTTCACAGCATAGGATATCTTTTGAAACTATTCAGATCTGCCATTACAGTCCAAAAGCAGCCATGGGTAACATGAAAATTAATGAACATGGCTGTATGCCAATAAAACTCTATTGACAAAAACTAGTCTCCGGCCAAATTTGGCTGTTCAGCTTTCGTTTGCTAACGCCTGGCCTGGACAGTCACTTGGCCTCAACAGGAAGCCTATGACATACTAAAGAAGCAAAAAGAAAGATGCTGTAGCCGACAGAAAAAAATCTAGGAACAACACAATCACTCTGCTGGTAGCAGGTACCCTGAGTGCTTGCCATTCCCATAAGTACCGAGTCTTCTGGGGACTTAGCATGGCCTTTTGATTAGGTGACTGAGCGATGCCCTTGTTCAGTAATAGCTCATCTGAAGTTATTCCCATGCAAAAAGCCAATCTGTAAAATACTGTGTTGATTATGATTCACAGAACTGTTAAGTC
Organism: Bison bison bison; assembly: GCF_000754665.1. Taxonomy (NCBI): domain Eukaryota; kingdom Metazoa; phylum Chordata; class Mammalia; order Artiodactyla; family Bovidae; genus Bison; species Bison bison. Next base: position 514,827 of record NW_011491028.1, on the reverse strand, counting down.
CAGGATTACCCTATATTTTACATGGATGATTATAGGAAAAATCATCCCAATGTTTCAAAAATAAATACAAAAGAAAACTGAGAGGCAACAGAAGCAACTGAATGAATCCTAGCTTATGTCTCTGACAGTTCCTTCACCTGGAAAACTCTCCCTGACTTTCCCTGTCCCATTTCCCTACCTACATCTTGTTCCTCATTTAGGTGTCTATTTAAACATCCTTTTCTCCAGAAAAACATGCCAGAGAGGTCAAGACACCTGCCATACACTTCAATGACACTGAACTTCATTACTCTTCTATAATTCCTTCCTAGCTTAATGTCTGCTTCCCTTCTAGACCACAAAGTCCAGAAACCTGCCTTGCTCAACACCTGGGGACAAAGCTGGAAATGAGACCTGGATTCAATAGAAGCCTTGAGTGTTTCAACCTGACACCCTGCACTGAGTGACTAATTATACAGCTGGTGACGATCAGCAATGCATGACTTCACTCTGGGTCTTTCCCAGCCTCAGCAATGTACGATATGATGAAGTGGAAGAGGGAAGGCTATGACTAGGTGCCAGTAAGCAAACTGCCCCTACGTTTAAACAGAATCAGAGCGGGCTACCCATTCTTAGAAGTTTGAGGGGCTGGAGGGGAAAGCAAATGTGGTTTTAGTTAAAGATAAAATTTTCATTAGCCTAGGCCCTAGCATATTCAAAGATATTTAGCAAGATAGATTTAAAAGAAATATGTGCACAGTTTCTTTATGTTTAAATACATACACACAGCGTACATACATAAAAGCACAAATATTCACGTGCCTATAGAATTCCTTGAACTACTTGGGTATGAAAAATGGGTTATAAAATACATAAGGGTACAGTCCAAAGCAGGAAAATAACTAAATGTATGCCCTCCCCAAAGTAGTTGTACCTGGTAGAGGAATTTGGGTTAATTTAAATTTTTTCCCTTTTATTTATCAGTATTTTCTTCTTTCTATACAGTGATCACATAATTTAAAAAGAATTTTTTTAAGTCATTTAAAATAAAAATCCTTGATGATTAGACAATACTTCAAAGTTGTTTGAAAGAAACAATATACATAACGAAAATGTGAAACAGGACAATGCTGTATTACTTAACACAGCTTTGCTGACAGAGTTTAAAAAAAAAGTTTCTGACCTCCTTAAATGTTCACCCATTCCTACCAATACCATAATGATGATACATCTTACCATGGCGAGCATCAGCAGACAAAAGCGAAATAGTACCAATGCTGAGGGTGTTAATTTCAGCTTCTAACTACATCCTTACTTTTCCTGGAGCATGATATATTTTAAGTTGGCCTAATTTCTTTCTGGTCTTGGACTCTGAGAACTGCACTAACTTACCTAGCCAATTTTAGTGACCAAAATGCAATAGGAGCAGATAAAAAACTTTAAAAGTGAGATCTTCTTTCTTAAAGGTTATTTATATAGGTCAGAAATTGGCAGCCAGACATTGGAAATGCTGAAGTATTTACTTGAAATTTACTTCCATTGCTTACACTGGAGTCTTTAAATACATATACTAAGTATCTTTCATTAGAATTCTTGTGGTTATCTAACACCAGCCTATGACTAAATCAGAGAGATTATCAAATTTCCCATCTTAGAGTATGCTTTAATAGGTTACATTTCTTTTCATAAATACTAATCATTTCATAAACATTGTCTTGTGTCTAAACAATGTTCTATTGGCCAATAACAAAAGTTTAATCCATTATGCATGACTTAAAGGTATTTTTAAACTCCAGATGAAAATGAGATTCAACACCTCTTTACAAATGACTGAAATAAACCACACAAAACAAATTATTTAAGAGACTAGCTTTATGGTAGCAGAACTGCCCTCCAACCAATAACAATTATAAACAAATATAAAAGGCAATTTTGAAGGCACTGAAAAATAACCAAAAGCAGGCGAAAAGCGGATAATCTATAGCCCTTAAATAAGGGAGCCACACTGAGGAATAATTTACATTTGTACTGCTTATTCTGTTGGGGCACAACCAAGAGGTTTATGTTGAAGCAGATGGAACTCAAGCGGCAAACCACAGCCTTATTGGTCAGAATATAGGTCAGCCAAGGTAGCTAAACAGTAAGAAAACTCCCACCAAATGAGGAAGTCACGGACCCCCAGATTTGCAAATGAATTCTACACTTATTGGCTACACCCATAACTATAAGACTTCCAGAATCCCAGAGAGGAAAAAACAACAGTGGAAAAGTTTTCAGAAAGCTGGCAAATTCTAACAGCTGCCCACCTCGGACTTTGAAGCTCAAGTTGTACCAGGTGTCAGGGGCCTGGTAAAGGCCTCAGACTTTTCTGTGATGCCACAAAAGCATCATGGATTGAGAAAAAAGAACATCCTGACTACTGGATATTTTCTGGGAAATATAGGCAAAATGGAAACAGCATAAAAAAGAGCCTGTGTAACATTCAAGATGATTCCCAACTTAATACTTGTTGAACAAAACTCACCTCTTCTCTAGGGAACACAACAGAATCCCCAAGTTATAATGTAGCATCTGCCGTGTCTAGCATACAATGAAAAATTAATAGATATTTGAGGCAAATGGAAAATGCAACCCCATAATTAAAGATAAATCAGTGCACAGAAACAGACCTAAAAATAATCCAGAAAATGGAATCAGAGGTTAAAGACTCTAACAATGCAAAACATATTAAAAGAATTTACAGGGAAAGACAGATTTACTGGGTAAAGAAATAGGAAATGTCAGGAGACATATAGAAACTGCAAAAAGTAAAAATAAAAAAAAAGAAGGTCTAGAACTTAAAACTACAATATCTGAAATAAAAACATACTGAATTAGATTAATAGCAAGTTGAACATAATAGAGAAAAAGGCCTGGTGAAATTGAGGTGTACCAGTATAAAGAATTAAGGCTGGGACTTCCCTGGTGGTCCACTGGTTGAGACTCTGCCTTCCAATGCACGGGGTGAGGGTTCAGTCAGGGAACTAAGATTCCACATGTCTTGTGGCCAAAAAACCAAAGCATAAAACAGAAGCAATATTGTAACAAACTCAATAAAGACTTTAAAAATGGTCCATATAAAAAATATCTTTAAAGAAAGAATCTAGGCTGAGGTACAGAGGAAAAAACTATGCTTTTAAAAGAGCTTCAATGATCTGCGGGGCAGTATCAAGTGGTCTAAACATGTAGACAGTAAAGAAGAGGAAAGAGAAAGGGGCAGGAAGAAATGTGTAAAGACACACGGGCCAGAAGTTTCCAAAATGGAGCAAAAACAGCACACCACAAAAGAGAAATCTTAGCCACAAGAAAACCTCATATAGTCATGAAAACCAAAGGTAACAACAACAAAACCTAAGAAGCAAAAAAGGACGTATTACACAGTGAGCACAATAATCAGAATGAAGGCAGACAGCTCATCAGAAACAGGACCAAACACAAAAAACAACATCTTCAAATCACTGAAAGAAAGCAGAGGAAAAATGGTCAACCTAGAATTCTATTGACAACAAAATTATCTTTCAAAAATAAACGAAAAATTTAAAATCTCCCCATGAATGAAAACTGAGAGAATCTGTCTGATTGCAAGAAATACTAAAGAAAGCTCTTCAAACTAAAGAGAAGTGATGCCAGATGTAAATTTTAAGTGACAGAAAGAAATGAAGAACCTTGGAAAGAGTGAATTTATCAGATCAGATCAGATCAGATCAGTTGCTCAGTCGTGTCCGACTCTTGGCGACCCCATGAATCGCAGCATGCCAGGCCTCCCTGTCCATCACCGACTCCCAGAGTTCACTGAGATTCATGTCCATCAAGTCAGTGATGCCATCCAGCCATCTCATCCTCTGTCGTCCCCTTTCCCTCCTGCCCCCAATCCCTCCCAGCATCAGTCTTTTCCAATGAGTCAACTCTTCGCATGAGGTGGCCAAAATACTGGAGTTTCAGCTTTAGCATCATTCCTTCCAAAGAAATCCCAGGGCTGATCTC
>NW_011491028.1:510167-510725 GCF_000754665.1 Bison bison bison | reverse complement strand
GGGCGCAGAGCTGGAGCTCCGCCGGTGTGGAAGCTCACTCGGTCCTTCCCAGTAACAGGCTTGCAAGCACCCGCCGGCAGCCAGCCTCTTCTCTCCCGCGTTCCGGGCATTGGGCTCCAAACCTGGGACCAAAGTACTGCCCGGAGCTCACTGATCATGGGCTGGTTCCCCTGCGCTTCGGCTGTGCTAGGGAGGCCAAACGCACAGGGGAAGCCCGCACAGCACATCCACCTGCCTCTAGGCGGGAGGACAGCTCCAGGGAAGGCCCGGTCTGGCAGGCGCTTTCTGGGCACAAACGGAGCAACACTCTGGCTGTGGAGCTGCCTCCCGAAGCCAGGGGCACCGGGACCCTGATTCCCTCCGTGCGGCGCTTAGTCTGGGCGGGAAGCACCAGCTTGGGAATGCAGCCTGGGGCGCTTCCTTTCCCTCGGAAAGAGCTCTCCCTGCGGGAGGCTTTGGCAGTGTGCACACCCCCAGCCCCTAAGCCCTCTGCAAGGTACGCCTGGCTCCTAGGTCCGAAGGAAGGCGAGAGCTGAGCTGAGGCACCAGTCAGGCACC
>NW_011491028.1:506494-510067 GCF_000754665.1 Bison bison bison | reverse complement strand
GAGTTCACTGAGATTCATGTCCATCAAGTCAGTGATGCCATCCAGCCATCTCATCCTCTGTCGTCCCCTTTCCCTCCTGCCCCCAATCCCTCCCAGCATCAGAGTCTTTTCCAATGAGTCAACTCTTCGCATGAGGTGGCCAAAATACTGGAGTTTCAGCTTTAGCATCATTCCTTCCAAAGAAATCCCAGGGCTGATCTCCTTCAGAATGGACTGGCTGGATCTCCTTACAGTCCAAGGGACTCTCAAGACTCTTCAACATGAAAGACTACTTCTCATAATTTCCTTAAGATATACCAATTAGATATATTATATTAAATATAAATACAGTTTATGTATACAAGTATTTTCAGGATTTGAAATAGCTCAACTGGAATTCCATCACCTCCACTAGCTTTGTTCATAGTGATGCTTTCTAAGGCCCACTTGACTTCACATTCCAGGATGTCTGGCTCTAGGTGACCCTAAAAGATGATGCTGTGAAAGTGCTGCACTCAATATGCCAGCAAATTTGGAAAGCTCAGCAGTGGCCACAGGACTGGAAAAGGTCAGTTTTCATTCCAATCCCAAAGAAAGGCAATGCCAAAGAATGCTCAAACTACCGCACAATTGCACTCATCTCACACGCTAATAAAGTAACGCTCAAAATTCTCCAAGCCAGGCTTCAACAGTATGTGAACTGTGAACTTCCAGATGTTCAAGCTGGAATTAGAAAAGCAAGAGGAACCAGAGATTAAATTGCCAACATCTGCTGGATCATGGAAAAAGCAAGAGAGTTCCAGAAAAACATCTACTTCTGCTTTATTGACTATGCCAAAGCCTTTGACTGTGTGGATCACAATAAACTGTGGAATATTCTGAAAGAGATGGGAATACCAGACCACCTCACCTGCCTCTTGAGAAACCTGTATGCAGGTCAGGAAGCAACAGTTAGAACTGGACATGGGACAACAGACTGGTTCTAAATAGGAAAAGGAGTACATCAAGGCTGTATATGGTCACTGTGCTTTTTTAACTTATATGCAGAGTACATCATGAGAAACGCTGGGCTGGAAGAAGCACAAGCTGGAATCAATATTGCCGGGAGAAATATCAATAACCTCAGATATGCAGATAACACCACCCTTATGGCAGAAAGTGAAGAGGAATTAAAAGTGTCTTGATGAAAGAGGAGAGTGAAAAAGTTGGCTTAAAACTCAACATTCAGAAAACAAAGATCATGGCATCTGGTCCCATCACTTCATGGCAGATAGATGCAGAAACAGTGGAAACAGTGTCAGACTTTAGTTTTGGGGGCTCCAAAATCACTGCAGATGGTGACTGCAGCCATGAAATTAAAAGACGCTTACTTCTTAGAAGGAAAATTATGACCAACCTAGATAGCATATTGAAAAGCAGAGACATTACTTTGCCAACAAAGGTCCATCTAGTCAAGGCTATGGTTTTTCCAGTAGTCATGTATGGATTTGAGAGTTGGACTGCGAAGAAAGCTGAGTGCTGAAGAATTGATGCTTTTGAACTGTGGTGTTGGAGAAGACTCTTGAGAGTCCCTTGGACTGCAAGGAGATCCAACAAGTCCATTCTGAAGGAGATCAGTCCTGGGTGTTCTCTGGAAGGAATGATGCTAAAGCTGAAACTCCAGTACTTTGGCCACCTCATGTGAAGAGTTGACTCATTGGAAAAGACTCTGATGCTGGGAGGGATTGGGGGCAGGAGGAGAAGGGGACAACAGAGGATGAGATGGCTGGATGGCATCACCGACTCAATGGATGTGAGTTTGAGCAAACTCCAGGAGTTGTGATGAACAGGGCGGCCTGGTGTGCTGTGATTCATGGGGTGACAAAGAGTCGGACATGAATGAGTGACTGAACTGAACTGACAGAAATATTTTATGTATATTTAACATATTATATTAAAAGTAAAATATTGTATTATACAATTTGTAACAAATACAGATGTAAAATGTATGAAGACTAGAGTGCAATGGATGGGGAGGGGCAAATGAAACCATATGTTGTAGGATTCTTACATTTTTATACAAAGTAGTAAAGTATTAATTCAACAAAGACTTTTTATTAAGGATAAATATCATAATCTTCAGAGAAACTACAAAAACTATGCATAATAGTGTACCTGAAAATCTGAGAAATTAAAATGTAAATTAAAATATATTCAACTAAATAACAAGAAGGCTGTGCTTTGCTTATTCACTCAGACTCTTTGCGACCCCATAGACTACAGCCCACCAAGCTCCTCTGTCCATGGGATTCTCCAGGCAAGAATACTGGAGTGGGTTGCCATTTCCTCCTCCAGGGGAATCTTCCCAACCCAGGGATCAAACCCAGGTCTCCTGCATTGCAGGTAGATTCTTTACCATCTGAGCCATCAGGAAAGCCCAAACAACAAGAAGGGAGAAAAGGAATTACAGGATTTAAGAAAACGTTTAAAAGATAGGACAAATTGGAAGCAACAAAATGATATATATAAAACTAGCCATATCAATAATTACAGTAAATAGACTGAACATTTCAATTAAAAGGCAGATTGCCAGAATACATCAAAAATAATCCCCAACTATTAAAAACACTGGTTTTTAAATGCAAAGATAGATGTGTTTTAAATGTAAAGACACAGATAGAAAAACCAGTGGATATACCAATACAACCTTAATACAAAAACCAGGCGAAGAGAGGAAAAGAAAACTGTAGGCCTCTATCACCCAGAAAACATATATGCAAAAATCCTTAACAGAATACCATAAGGTATAGGACGGATGAATAGAACAATGCAGGAGAATAGAAGTCAGAATAGAGGAATGCATAGATGGTCAACTGTTTCTGGTTTTTTTTTTACCAGGAGGCCAAAATAATTAGTTGGTTTAAGGATGGTCTTTTCAACAAATTAGACAGCAACAAATAGATATCCATATGGAAAGAATAATGAATCTTGACATCAACATCTCACATAGAACTGAAATGAAGTGAAATAAAAGTAGCTCAGTCGTGTCTGACTCTTTGTGACCCCATGGACTATACAGTCCATGGAATTCTTGAGGCCAGAATACTGGAGTGGGTAGCCTTTTCCTTCTCCAGGGGATCTTCCCAACCCAGGGATTAAATCTAGGTCTCCACTATTACAGGCAGATTCTTTACCAACTGAGCCACAACTAACCAAAGTTAAAACTATAAAGCAAGAAAACAGGAGAATGTCTTTGTGACCATTAAGCAGGCAAAGCACTATCAGTTCAGTTCAGTTCAGTTGCTCAGTCGTGTCCGTCTCTTTGCGACCCCATGAACCACAGGCTTCCCTGTCCATCACCAACTCCCGGTGTTCACCCAAACCTATGTCCATTGAGTTGGTGATGCTATCCAACCATCTCATCCTCTGTCGTCCCCTTCTCCTCCTGCCCTCAATCTTTCCCAATATCAGGGTCTTTTCCAGACAGCTCTTCGCATCAGGTGGCCAAAGTACTGGAGTTTCAGCTTCAACATCAAGCCGTCCAATGAACACCCAGGACTGATCTCTTTTAGGATGGACTGGTTGGATCTCCTTGCAGTCCAAGGGACTCTCAAG
>NW_011491028.1:506041-506394 GCF_000754665.1 Bison bison bison | reverse complement strand
CACATGATCAGTGCATGCTCAGCCTCGTGATCAGGGCCTGCTCAGCACGTGATCAGGGTCTGCTGAATCAAGGGATTAGCGCTTGCTCAGCTGCATGCTTAATCCCTGCTCAGCTGCGTGACTCGTGCCTGATCAGCTGTGTGATTAGTCCCTGCTCAGCTGCGTGATTAGTGCCTGATCAAGACCTAGGGTTACCGGTAGCCGGTCTCGTAGTCGACCGTCGATTAGAGTCTGCTTAGCCACTTCATGACAGTCTGCTCAGCTCCATGATTATTGCCTGCTAAGCTGCGTGATTCCTGCCTGCTCAGCTTCTTGATTATTGCCTGCTGAGCTGCGTGATTCCTGCTTGCTCA
>NW_011491028.1:498781-505941 GCF_000754665.1 Bison bison bison | reverse complement strand
CTGTCTAGGTTGGTCATAACTTTCCTTCCAAGGAGTAAGCATCTTTTAATTTCATGGCTGCAATCACCATCTGCAGTGATTCTGGAGCCCCCCAAAATAGCCAGGAACTGTTTCCACTGTTTCCCCATCTATTTGCCATGAAGTGATGGGACCGGATGCCATGATCTTCGTTTTCTCAATGTTGAGCTTTAAGCCAACTTTTTCACTCTCTTCTTTCACTTTCACCAAGAGGCTTTTTAGTTCCTCTTCACTTTCTGCCATAAGGGTGGTGATATCTGCGTATCTGAGGTTATTGATATTTTTCCAGGCAATCTGGATTCCAGCTTGTGCTTCTTTCAGCCCAGCGTTTCTCATGATGTACTCTGCATATAAGTTAAAAAAGCACAGTGACAATATACAGCCTTGTCGTACTCCTTTTCCTATTTGGAACCAGTCTGTTGTTCCATGTCCAGTTCTAACTGTTTCTTCCTGACCTGCATACAGGTTTCTCAAGAGGCAGGTCAGGTGGTCTGGTATTCCCATCTCTTTCAGAATTTTCCACAGTTTATTGTGATCCACACAGTCAAAGGCTTTGGCATAGTCAATAAAGCAGAAAGAGATGTTTTCCTGCCTTATTAGGCAAAGCACCATGGGTAGGAGAAAACACTGATAAACTGGACTGCATCAAAATTAAAACTGCTCCTTTTTGAAGGAATCAAAAAACAATCAAGAAAATGAAGAAGCAACCACTATCTGAAAAATCTTTACAGTACATATATCTGACAAAAGACTTGTACCTAGAATACACTAATTATCAATACTAAAAGAACTGAAAAGCATAAAAAGTCAAGAATAAAAGTCACAAAACCCAGTTTTTGAAATAGAAAACAACTTTACTAGATACTTCATAAAAGAAGACACAGGAATAGCCAATAAGTACAAGCAAAGTTTTTCAACATCATTATCATAAAGGAAATCAGGAAACCACAAGATATCATCCACTAGAGTGTTAATATTGAAAAGACTGACAATAATAGCAAGTGCTGGCAAAGGCTTGGATCATATTGGAGATTCTCATACATTGCTGATGGGCATGTTTAATTATATAACCCCTTTGGGAAAATATTTGACAATTTTTTATAAAATTAAACATACACTTATCCTGTGATGCATGTCTAAGTGTATATCCAAAAGCAATGAAAACATGTGTCCATAAAGAGACTTGTATAATTATGTTATATTCATAATAGCCAAAAATTGTAACCACCCAAATGTCCTTCAATAAACAGATAACTTCATATGATGGAATACTATTCAGCAACATAAAGAAACACCTATTGATACATGGAACAAACAGAACTCTCAAAAACACCATTAAGTGAAGCAAACACAGCCAGACACACAAGAACACTCTGTATAACGCTACCAAGTTCTGGAATAGGCAAAACCAAGCTTTGTTGACAGAAACCACACTACTGCTTACTTCTGAGGTGGGACAGCGGACTCAAAATGGCAGAAGGGAATTTTCTGGGTGACGGAAATGTTCTATACCTTGAGAGAAACAACAAAATTTGCACATTGTATAGTATGCAAAATTATATCCAAATTTTTAAAAAGTTCACAAACAGCTTCCTTTCACGAAGGAGATATGGTCTCTCACAGGTCAAAGCTATCTCTCTTATTATCTTTGGGGAGAACTTCTAAAGCCTCAAAACCAGAAGGTGTATATTTAGTCATGCCGTTTTTTTTAATATACACCCAAACAAAGCAAAGGAAAAAGAACCATTATCTGATTCCTATCAAAATTCTCTTTTTGATATTTGCTCCAACTTAGTGGAATTAAAACAATCTTCCCTTTGAAAGTGAAAAGTGAAAGTACAAGCTGCTCAGTTGTGTCCAACTCTTTGCGACCCCATGGACTATACAGTCCATGGAATTCTTCAGGCCAGAATATTGGAGTGGGTAGCCTTTCCCTTCTCCAGGGGATCTTCCTAACTCAGGGATCAAACCCAGGTCTCCCACATTGCAGGTGGATTCTTTACCAACTGAGCTATTTACCCCACTAACAAATTAAAGTTTACTTCTAACAGCACAATGAAAAACAGAAGTCAAAAAGTAAGTTATGAAACATAAATCCAAATGTTCTAATATCTTACTATTCTAAAATATTTATTAAATTCCTACTGTATTCCAGGCAAGATGATAGTTACTAGGGAAATGAAAATGAAAAACTTCCACCTTATTATTGAAGAGTTCTCAGTCAGGGGGAAGATAAATTACTGCAAAGTGTAAGTAAATAAATAGAATATAAGTTAGTAATTTACAATTACCAATTTAATTGGCAGTTAAATTTAAATTGGTAATTTAAATTTCCCCACTGGGGGAAAATATATCACTTCTTTTCCCTCTAAAACCATAATATTTAATAATGATCAATAATATACAAGAAGTAAACATAGTAAATTCAGTTATTCTTTTTGAAGGACAAACCTTTTTGTAACCCAAGAAAAAAAGAACGCCAATACATTTTAAAGGAAATGATCTCCACAGCAAAGGGGATTAGATAATTTGTACCACTTGCCCACATCCTCCATTCCAACCTCACAGCTGGTTTGCCTTAGGTGGGTGCGGATAGGAGGTAAATCTGAAGGCTGGTCAGACTATGCCTCAAAATCAAGCAATGGGCTGAGTCAATTCTCACCCTCAGGACACTAATTGTGATACAAATCCCTTCCCCTCTGTTCTCTCCTGAGCCAACTTTTATTCCCTCTATTGAAATTACCCATTTCAAAACCAGCGGTGACCTCCAACATTGCCAAAGCCAATGGTTGATTCTCAATTCTCATTTAGTATGACCTATTGGCAGCACGCAACACGGCTGTCCTCTTGCTTGCATTTGAAATGCTTTCTTTACTTTGTCCCCAGAACACCGTACACTCCACTGTCCGCCTTCCTTCCAGCAGTTTCTTCTCACTCTCCTTTGTGTGCTCTTTCTTATCTCTGTGAGTTCTGCCCAGAAGTTCCTTCAATTCTCAGATCTCTTCCTTATTATCATTCACTCTCTAGGTCAGCAGTTCTCAAACATGTTGGTCTCAGGTCTCCTTTACACTTTAAAAATTAATAAGAAACTCAAAAAGTTTTTTGTGTATGAGCATGATACCTATAGATAATTACTATGTTAGAAAACAGAAATTTTTTTTTTATTGTCACTAGTTACTCTTTTTTTTTTCTTTAATAGAAAATTATTTAATTAGTATACATGTGTTGCATCTAAAAGCAACTATCAATTCAGTTCAGTTCAGTTGCTCAGCCGTGTCCGACTCTTTGCGACCCCATGAATTGCAGCACGCCAGGCCTCCCTGTCCATCACCAACTCCCGGGGTTCACCCAGACTCACATCTGTCGAGTCGGTGATGCCATCCAGCCATCTCATCCTCTGTCATCCCCTTCTCCTGCCCCCAGTCCCTCCCAGCATCAGAGTCTTTTCCAATGAGTCAACTATCAACATAAATAACATACTTCAATAGAAATACATTTTCCAAAATAAAAATATATACATTAGTAAGAATAGCATAATTTTACATTTTTAAAACATATTCCTCACACCTAGCTTAATAGAAAAAAGCAGATTCCCACATCTGTGTCAGCATTCAATCTGCGACAATGTCACACATGCTTCTAGAAAACACTACTGAATGGCACATTCAGTATTATTACAAAAAGTTTTAACTCTGCAGACCTCCTTATAGAGGTCCAGGGAGCCCACAGATCCCTATTATACTTTGAGAACTACTTTAGATGCTCTCATACAAGCCCATGGCTTTTAAATACCATCTCTTCTAGGACAGCTCTCAAATAAAAAGATACCTCTGGGCTGGATTCTTTAAACTCCAGGTTCAAATAGCCAACTGCCTATGCAATATTCTCACTCAGATGTCTAACAGGTAAGTATTTTAACTAATAAAGTCTTTACTCCCCACCTGCCCTATGACTCCAACATTTTCCTCCTGCACTTTTCTCCCATCTCAGTAAATAATAACTTTAACTTACCAACAACTCAGGTCAAAATCTTGTGAGAAACCCAGGATGCCTCTGTTTGTTTCAAATCCACATCTAACCCTCTATCCAAATTAGATGAGCTTCCTTCAGGAATATATCTGCAATCTCGCCACTTCTTATCTCTCCACTATTCCTTCCACCCTGGTGCAAAATTACACATCGTGGCCTAGGCTTTGGCAACAGCCTCCTACCTGGTCTGCAAGCATCTTCTTATGTCCCCCTAGGCATAATCTTCACACAGCAACCAGAGGGACTTAATGTATAAGTCAGATCATAAGTCACTTCTCTGCTTAAGACTGCAGGTACCTTCTCACCTCACTCAGAACAAAAGTCAGACTTTTCATCAGAGCCTACAGAGGTGACAGCTGGGGCAGGACTACTTCTCCAAACTCTAAAAGCTCTCCCCTTGCACACTGCACTATAGCCACGCCGGCCTCTTGGTCTACATGCTTACACTCTCTCCTCAAGGTCTTTGCGATTACAGTTTCTTCTGCCAGAAGCCCAATCCCCTCAGATCGCCTTGACTGAGGTTTGTTCCCTGGATCAGCACTCAAACAATCCACCTGGAAGATGCCATTCTCACCGCCACTTCATAACCTTGCCCTGTTTTATTATTCTTCCTAAAACTTGCCATTACCTGACACATTTGTCTGCTCTTTGTCTATTTTCCCTGCCCTCATGCAATGAGAAGATGGCCTTTGTCTGCTTCAGTGCTATATCCCAGTACCTAGAACATTGTCTACTGGAGAGCAGGTGCTCAATGTGTATTGTTTGAGTGGATGAACAGAGATGTGAGTCCAAGTAGCTTTGGGAGTTGAAGGCAGATGTGATGAGGTGGAAAGGCCAAGAGAACCACATGCGAACCAGCACCGTGAAGAGGAAGAAACCATAAAAGTGGAAAAAGCAGCACTACCAAACAGAGGCTATAAATAAGAGGAGACAAGAACTATTGTTGGATAGCCCTCCTACAGGTCAGAGAACTCAGTAATTACCAAACATTTGTTCATCCCTAATAGTAGCTCTCAAAATTCATTCAAAATACACAAACATATTTGGAACATGAATGTTTCCTTTGACTGTCACCTGAATCAATTCAGTACAATGTTCTACTCTGTATGGACATGATTCTTTTCTTATACAACAAAGAAAGAAAGGCCCGTACAGAGGAAAATGATTAGCCTACTTAGCCTACTTGCCAAACTTTCAGGCTCTACCCTAACTTCTCAGTCATCTTCACAAAGTGGTTCCAAGAGAGAGACAACACTAGAATAGAAACTAGGTTCTTACTGCCGCTGAAATTCACGGAAATGGACCAGAAAACCCCACAGTAAATCACTCTGGTCACAACTCTAAGAATGGGTGTCAGGGTTACTTCATCAAAATTAATATCAAATTCACAGTGCCATAAACAGCACCTACATTAACAAATGTTTTATCCAAAAAGAGTTTTTTAAAAATATTTTTCTTCATTCTGACCAAAAAAAAGAAAAGCAACACATACGGACTCAAATCACAGCCAGCACACCAAATTCAGGTGATGACAGCTGTGCCCAGTCATCAGCTGTCCCTCTTGGAGGGAACATGAGAATGTTAGAACAGTAAGCATACCTTTAAATGTTTGTCTTAACAGTTGTTTTTCTGACTGTGTGGAAGTTTGAAAACGACTGCATTAATAATTGACATTTTCCCATCAAATATTTAGGAAAGAAAAAAAATTCTAGAAATGAGCTATTACTTATATAATCTTCATTTCATTTCTATTATGGTTTCTTTCCCAAATTAACACAGGCAGCAATAAATATATGCCGTCAAAAAATACTCACATATCTTCAAATGTGATATTAAAAAAGATATCAGAATAGTGCTTCAAGATTAAAAACCTCTGCATAACAAAGAGAAAAAGACCTATTCACATCAAGAAAGCTTTCTTCATTTTATTAAAAGGTTTCTTAAGAATTCATCTAAAATTAGTGAACTTTCCTTGTCAATTTATTTAAAATATCAATGGTATAACTTTCAGAAATGTACTCTGCTGAAAAATATAACTGTGATGAGGAAAAGAAAACACTAGGAGAATTCTATGTTCTCAAAATCTGAGCAAAAATAATAAATAGTGATCCTTTGGGTTGAATAGTTTGAAAGTCTGAATATATTTGCAACATGAGATGCAAACCAGTTTCCTCTTTAGAAACTATTTCCACCAATTCCAATTCAAAGTAAACACTACAATATTTTTAATACAAACAAACAGCCATTTTTTCAAAACTAAATGTGAAGATCTGTTAAGCTAACACATTTTACAAAATTAAAACTTCCAAACACAGCTACTCAAAAAAAATCATAATAAACATTCCTAAACCCCTGAAATATTAATCTTGAAATTTCTAATCATAATGTGGTCTTATGTAAATGTACAGTGGACAAATTATGCTATTAATCTAGCTGGCATGCTTAGCAGGTTATTTTTCTGATTCCTTCCACAGCAAATATTTAAAACACAATACCAATTTTCATAACCTCAAAATACATAAATGTTTCAGGAAATCGTTATCCCTACTGTAGTCATCATAACTTGAGCTTTCTTCCAATTTAAATCAACATTGATTCCATTTAACATTTGCTTAGCACCATACTACATACTGTGGAAAATTCTGAAAGAGATGGGAATACCAGACCACCTGACCTGCCTCTTGAGAAACCTATATGCAGGTCAGGAAGCAACAGTTAGAACTGGACATGGAACAACAGACTGGTTCCAAATAGGAAAAGGAGTACGTCAAGGCTGCATATTATCACCCTGCTTATATAACTTATATGCAAAGTACATCATGAGAAACGCTGAGCTGGAGGAAGCACAAGCTGGAATCAAGATGGCTGGGAGAAATATCAATAACCTCAGATATGCAGATGACACCACCCTTATGGCAGAGAGTGAAGAGGAACCAAAAAGCCTCTTGATGAAAGTGAAAGAGGAGAGTGAAAAAGTTGGCTTAAAGCTCAACATTCAGAAAAGGAAGATCATGGCATCTGGTCCCATCACTTCAAGGCAAATAGATGGGGAAACAGTGTAAACAGTGTCAGACTTTATTTTTGGGGGGCTCCAAAATCACTGCAAATGGAGA
>NW_011491028.1:498013-498681 GCF_000754665.1 Bison bison bison | reverse complement strand
AAACCTGGGACCAAAGTACTGCCCGGAGCTCACTGATCATGGGCTGGTTCCCCTGCGCTGCGGCTGTGCTAGGGAGCCCAAACGCACAGGGGAAGCCCGCACAGCACATCCACCTGCCTCTAGGCGGGAGGACAGCTCCAGGGAAGGCCCGGCCTGGCAGGCGCTTTCTGGGCACAAACGGAGCGACACTCTGGCTGTGGAGCCGCCTCCCCAAGCCAGGGGCACCGGGACCCTGATTCCCTCCGTGCGGCGCTTAGTCTGGGCGGGGAAGCACCAGCTTGGGAATGCAGCCTGGGGCGCTTCCTTTCCCTCGGAAAGAGCTCTCCCTGCGGGAGGCTTTGGCAGTGTGCACACCCCCAGCCCCTAAGCCCTCTGCAAGGACGCCTGGCTCCTAGGTCCGAAGGGAAGGCGAGAGCTGAGCTGAGGCACCAGTCAGGCACCAGTCACGTCTCCCACACTCCCGCAGCCTGCTCCTTCCAGGACGCGAACGCTAGAAGCCGGGCAGGGCTTGGGGAGGCTCGCCCAGCCCAGAGCAGCCTCTCGGCCGGGGCTCTGTGCTATCGCGCCTGGGCGCAGAGCTGGAGCTCCGCCGGTGTGGAAGCTCACTCGGTCCTTCCCAGTGACAGGCTTGCAAGCACCCGCCGGCAGCCAGCCTCTTCTCTCCCGCG
>NW_011491028.1:485636-497913 GCF_000754665.1 Bison bison bison | reverse complement strand
ATAGATGGGGAAACAGTGTAAACAGTGTCAGACTTTATTTTTGGGGGGCTCCAAAATCACTGCAAATGGTGACTGCAGCCATGAAATTAAAAGACGCTTACTCCTTGGAAGGAAAGTTATGACCAACCTAGATAGCATATTCAAAAGCAGAGACATTACTTTGACAACAAAGGTCCATAAAGTCAAGGCTATGGTTTTTCCAGTAGTCATGTATGGATGTGAGAGTTGGACTATAAAAAATCCTGAGTGCCGAAGAACTGATGCTTTTGAACTGTGGTGTTGGAGAAGACTCTTGAGAGTCCCTTGGACTGCAAGGAGATCCAACCAGTCCGTTCTAAAAGAGATCAGTCCTGGGTGTTCATTGGAAGGACTGACGCTGAAGCTGAAATTCCAATACTTTGGCCACCTGATGCAAAGAGCTGACTCATGTGAAAAGATCCTGATGCTGGTAAAGATTGAAGGCAGGAAGAGAAGGGGACGACAGAGGATGAGATGGCTGGATGGCATCACCGACTCAGTGGACATGAGTCTGAGTGAACTCCGGGAGTTGGTGATGGACAAGGAGGCCTGGCATGCTGCGATTCATGGGGTCGCAAAGAGTCAGACACGACTGAGCGACTGAACTGTACTGAACTGATGAAAGCATCAAAACCAGAACCCTGGTAACAATTACATGGGGCAAGAGAGGAGATAAAACCAGGACTGCTCAAGCTCATGAGTTTAAAGAGATCCCATCTTAAAACTGGAACTTCACAGAACTATGCCCTCAGGATATGGGCAATGAGAAATAAACTTGCTCCACCATAAGAGAAAACAAACTGCTTTTTAACCCTAGCAGCGTTTGGAGGGGTGGGGTGAGGCACAGCAGTGGTCTGGGTGGAAAATCTCCCTTGAGAATTCATAGCCAACAACTACTACTCATGTGGTTTGTGGTCTAAGTTTAAACTATGTGCTTTGAGAAATCCCAAGCAGAGAACTTAATTTAAAGACTATCCAGATTGATGGTACCTAGAGGTACCTGGCAGAAGCAAATATAAACAAACCCTGGAAAAACCTCTTGTTAATCATGACCCCAAAGAACTCGCACAGATAAAATTTTCAAGGAACATGAGCTCACAGTCAATAAATCATAAACACAAGGAAACAAGATACTATGAATGAGCACCAACATGAAATGGGCAAATGAAATCAGATCTGAAAAGACTTGGAATCCTAGAATTATCAGCATAAAATAAGTGTACTTAATATATCTCAATAAAGCAAAATTTGAAAAGAAGCGAAGTTTTATTTTAAAAAATATTACTAAGCTGTTCTTTAGGGAAATTCTTTACTTAATCCGCTGAGCTGTGACACAAACATAGCTAAAGTGTCTGATTCATGAAGGCTCAGTCTGTGACTCATTACTATCCATGTTCAATTTAAGACAGCCCACCCACAAAGTTTTAAAAGAATCTAGAAACAGATAATGAAGATTTCACAGAATGTCAGGCTCAGTTTCACTACCACATCACCTGATGACAAGAAAACCTTGTACTACCCACATCAACCAGAACACAGAGGGCTAACCAGTCTCCTAGGGCTAAACTTTCAGGCATTACACTTGGCACCATTCACTGACCCCATCACCAAAGATTACCTTCAACCACCAATGACTGTAAGGTTATCACTTCATCTCTCCTAACCTTAGAACTTCTAAGGCACCTCTAGGGAAACCATTGTCCTAAAGCAGGTCAGTCTATAGGAATTCCAACTGGAAGGCCTATGAGTTAAGTACCAAATCCAAGACTGATTGTGTCCCTACAGGAGAATTATAGGCATGATGAAAACTGGAAATAATACTCTCGTGAACATGTTTTACTTCTTCGTAGGTTTTTTACTTCTGTAGGTTTACTTCTGCAGGTTTTACTTCTGTAGGTTCTTTATGCCACAGTGATTCTCAGTCTTTACTTCCTCAAGGAAGTAAAGCTTTCTTTAAACACAATTTTGTGGAAGTTCACTACATAAAACATAGAAAAGCAGAGCTGCTGGAGGTCAAAAGTCTTGCCCTCCTCCCTCAAGGTATATTTGGAATCCGAAGGGCAATAAGGAACCATGTCTGAAAAACACTGGCCTGGAATGATGGTATAAGGACAACGATGATAATTTAATTTAACAATGATATCTTTATAGAAGAATAATAAGCATCAATACAGTATAGTCCCACCTCCATGTCAGCCTGTTCTGAGTATTGTGTATACTCAGATTTGTTGGACACTTTGCGACCCCTTCAGGCTCCTCTATCCATGGAATTTTTCACACAAGAATACTGGAGTGGGTTGCCATTTCCTCTTCTGTGGGATCTTCCCCACCCGGGGATCGAATCTGTGACTCCTACATTAGCAGTGGATTCTTTACCACCATGCCACATGGGAAGCCGTCCTGAATAGAAGGCATGTATTAAATGCTGACCTGTCTCAGTTATCATTACTTTCTCTGTTTCAGAACTCTGACTCCTAGAAGTACAGAAATTTTCAGTTCAAGAGAAGCCATATTTGTACTGTGAACGTCTATCTAAGAGATTGCAAAGCAGCATCACTCAGGTTGCCACAGGTCACTACAGCTGCCTGACCTAGTGTTGAACACTTATAAAATATTTAGGCAAAAAAAAAAACAAAAACAAAAAACGAGGAAAAAGTGCTCAGCTAACCAGTATATGAAGCATCAAGTACCTTAAGAAGCTCACAGGACCAAACTATCTAAAATCAGGATTTGAGAAGTTTCTTGTAAACGGGAAAAACTGAAGTTACCTGTCATAGATGGGTTACCTCAATGAAAGAAAAAAGAGATTTCAAATTTTACAGGTCAATGGGGAATTTCCAGTACTTCCTTCATGCATTTGCAATGGGAAATTCACAAGTCAGGTTCTTTGTATAATGTGTCAGAAGTGATGTGGGTTTTCTCATCATATTCTTAACTGGCATTTGTTATTTTACAAGATACCATGAAAACTAGTGGCATTTATGGAGTTCTTGTTTCTTTTAATATTTCTGTCCTGCCACAGTGTCCTAATGTGGAGCGGTATTAACTGAACTGAATGAGAATTAGGTCTACCTAATAATGGGATGGAATAATTTATGTTATCATCCACATGGAGTACTTTGTTGCCACTTTTTAGCATGATGTAAAAGAAAGCTTAAAAACGGGAAAAACACTTAATTATACTGAGCAAAAATGGATCTGCTGCTGCTGCTAAGTTGCTTCAATCGTGTCCGACTCTGTGCGACCCCATAGACAGCAGCCCACCAGGCTCCCCCGTCCCTGGGATTCTCCAGGCAAGAACACTAGAAAACTTTAATTCTAATTTTGAACTTTTTACAAGGTATACACAGTCCTGAGAATAAAATCTTGAAGCAGCCACACCAAAATATTATCAGTGGCTACCTCTGAATGGTGGCTTTTTTTGTTGTTTTAACTTAATACTTACCAAACTTTCTACTTAGAATCAGGAAAACAGTACATTTAAAAATAAAAAGAAATTTCCCTTTTAGTAAAATTGATACAATATACCAGAAGTTCCAAGGTTTGCATATTTCATAAATTTTGAGACTCATATCCAAATGTCAGACCTGTGTGCCTGTGTAGCCAAACTCCAGCCACACCTGCTTTGGAGGCAACAGCTGCTCATCAGGGCTCAGGTGAGTCAAGCCTAATTGTTCCTGGCAGCTTCCCTGGTGACTCAGTAGTAAAGAGTCCATCTGCCAAGCAGGAGACGTGGGTTTGATCCCTGGGCCGGGAAGATCCCCTAGAGAAGGGAATGGCAACCCACTCCAGTAATCTTGCCTGGGAAATCCCACGGACAGAGGAGCCTGGCGGGCTGGAGTCCATGCAGTCACAGGAGAGTCAGACATGACTTAGTGAGTGAGTATGCAACACGCAGTGTAATAGGCTCAGTGTGGGAAAGGACATGCAGAAACAGGGAGGCACACTTCCCAGTTCTCAGCCCATCACAACAGAACTGACACTGTTTGGCTGTAACCCCATCAGTGACTGCACCAGGCCTATCTAGAAGCCTTTGCTTCTGTGAGGATGAGGCCTATTTAACTGTTTGTTTTAAGACTGCCTTTGTATTAACACAAAGCAGAAAAAAATCCTTGGACACATTTGCAATCTGAATGTCACCACGGTGTAATCAGTGGGGCAGAGTAATTGTTCAAAGCACAGTCCGTGAAATCAGACAAATCTAGGTTCGGGTTCTGGCTCCACCATTTTCTAGCTGCACAGGCTTGGGCAAGCTTTGTAATGTCACAAGCTTCAGGTTATCCATCTTTCAAAGAAGGTTGCCACACCAACCCGCCCAGGATTTTAGTGAAGATTCAAAATACTTCTCGGTATACAGAGCCTCTGCTAATTTAATAAAAATATTTTAGAAGTCTAAATATACAGATTTTCAACTCATGCAGCCCACTATTGGGGATCAAAAAAAAAGATATGATTTATTCCTAAACTTAAAACACATCTTTCAGGGCAATGTCCAAGCTATATACACACTTCAAAACAATCATCTGAGCCAAAACTAAGCACTTGAATAGATGGTTCTATATTTTAAAGGATTCAGGCTCTGAAACAAGTTTGTGAACCATGCAAGAAGATTTCTAGCAAAATCTCATGATTCCTTATCTATATCATCTTCAATAACTATATTGAAAGTATCTATCTGGGCACTGGTGCAAATGCTGGAGACACAACAGGATTATATCAGAAACATCAAGGTCCACTCTCACTCCCAATGAAAGTGAAAGTGTTAGTCACTGAGTTATGACTGACTCTTTGTGACCCCATGGGCTGTAGCTCTACAGGCTCCTCTGTCCATGGAATTCTCCAGATAAGAATACTGGAGTGGGTAGATATTTCCTTCTCCAGGGGATCTTCCTGATCCAGAGATTGAACCTGGGTCTCCTGCATTGCAGGCAGATTCTTTACGGCCTGAGCCACTGGGGAAGGCCTGTACTTCCTATACTGGCCGCATAAGCAATTCAGAAGGCATCAACAAAGATAACAGAGCCTCTGTTAGAAAAGAGGACCTATTTTAATGATGTCTCATACCAACAATATATTCTCAGTAAAATTATAAGTTAGAAAATACTTGATTTTAATTTGCTAATTAATGCTATAAATATAATTATAAACCAAATAAGAAACCATGAAATGGGAAAAAGTAACAAAAAATTGTGAAGAAGGTAGAGCAGAAGGTTACAATTCCATAAACATTTGGATCTTTTTCCAACCCTGCTTCAAAAAGGGGAAAAGGCATGGTATCCAGTCTTTATTGCACACAATACTGGACAGGCAGACCTAGTGCTGAATCCCATGTCTGCCTTTCCTCTCTCAGAAGTAGGAAGCCGGTTATTTAACCACTTGGAACCTCAGCAGCCTCATCTAGAGAAGCAGGACTTGTTTAATGTTCTCATGATGGTGTGATGACTGGCACAGGGTACATTTAAAGTATTCTACATTGGTAGACGGGGAAAAAACCCTCAAGTATCAACGTGACTTACAACATGACACAGGCTATGCCATAGAAAAAGAGCCAGCGAATCAAAAGACGGCCATCCACTGAAAGTCACAAAATACAAAATAATGAATGGCACTGACCCTGATGATAAATTTAGTTGAGGAGATGAGAATTATCGCTATGAGCAAGAAAATGAAGTTTACCACTTAACATTGTAACTTGGTTGGAGAGATCAAGGAGACTAGCAGGTCAAAGTCAGTGACTAATAAGGAACTAGCAAATCCAATGGAGAAGGAAATGCCAACCCACTCCAGTATTCTCACCTGGAGAATCCCAGGGACGGGGTAGCCTGGTGGGCTGCCGTCTATGGGGCCGCACAGAGTCGGACACGACTGACGTGCCTTGGCAGTGAATCCACTGCAGCCGCCACCCAGTCAGACTCAGATATGGCCTTGATGTCACACAGGTTAGAGAAAAAGCCCATAAGTAACAGCCGATTCAAAGGACACATTCACTGAGCTTTGATACTGACTGGCCCAGTCTCACAAGAGAAGACAGTGAGGTTTCTGGTTAGAAATTTACTATCGTTTTCAAATGTCCAGAGTCAAATATTGTCTCTTTTGTTTATCGTCTGCCAAGCAATAGGAAGGGCTCCAGAGGGACTGAATCAGAGCTGCTTAAGACAAAGTTAACACATCCCATTACACAGTCAAGTTCAGAGAACAACAGCCATTAGTGTATTTGAGGCCAGAGACTGAGGTTCTGCTCTCTGAAGGTTCCCAGAGAACGGCTCAGCTTGACTTCCTATAGCAGAGTGCGCCACACCAGGTTCAATGCAAGTTCTAAGTCATGACATACCTCCAACAGCTACTGTTTTGCATTTATCGCTGGGTTCCTTTAAAATTATTCTCATGTACGCTTCCTGAGGCAGGATCTTGTCTTCTATTTCATAAGCTTTCTAGTCAGATACTTTTGTGTATTCCAAAGAACTTAATGGTGTACCTAGAACAGAAGAGCAATTTAAGCTTAATCACCTTGAAAATGGAATCATGAAATTCCTATGTGGAAAGACATTTTACCAATCAATATACTTCACTGTAAACAAGAGCATCAGTAAGTTTTAAAGTATCAGGCTGGAAACAAAAAATTCACAACTGACCTTCCCCACCCCCATATTTTCTCATTCCCAGCTTTTCATTTCTTTCCCTCTTTCTTTCAAGCTTTTTATAAAAATTGTCATAAAATATGCATAAGTTAAAACCTATCCCATCTTTTTTTAACTGAAGACTAAAGCCTGTAATCCTCTATCTACGCCTCTATAATAGAGGCATTTCTCCCTCTATATATCATCTGTTATTTTCAATTGTCAACAAATAACTGATATTCACAAATTATAGCAGTTTCACTATGAAAACAAAGGGCAATTACTAAATTACCCACTTTACAAGCTGGTTGATAAAAAGGTGGTCATTCCTCCAGGCTAAAACATTACCCTCATAAATGATACTTTTTATAGTTACATATGTATAAATGGGTGGGTGCATAATTAGGAAGCTGGAGATAATGTTTTGCATCCAACAAAGAACTAAGAAAGTTGTTCATTTAGTCCCTCACTGATGATCATTTGTACTCACATGTGAAAGAATGCCGAATCCAATGGCATCTATGTTGATCATGTTAGATCTAATCAGTAACATTCTATTTCTTTTCTTTATATTAATCTATTAGATGTGGGTTTTCAATTCTTTTCAGGATCACATAAGCCCTGCATCATGGGATATCTGCTGATAACTAAGCCTGTTCTGAAGTGAAAGTGTCAGTTGCTCAGTCAAGTCCGACACTTTGTGACACCATGGACTGTAACCCACCAGGCTCCTCTGTCCATGGAATTCTCCAGGCAACAATATTGGAGTGGTTTGCCATTCCCTTTTCCAGGGGATACCACCACTCAAATTTCAGGAGGATCTTGAACTCTTTGAAGCCTATCCCTGGACCCCTGGGATAAAAACCCTAGGGATTTACACGGACCAAAGTGGGTTCCTATCTTAAGCCAACTAGCAGGCTTAATTCTGTGATAGTCCCTAAGGACCTAGTTACACTAAGTAATCTCTCCTTTTAGCCAATCTTTATCCTATCTGTAAGAAATAGCACCACCTTTGTAAATAATCAAATACAGTCAAAAGAAAGCTGTCACAAACTAAAAACAAACAAACAAGACTCTCTTGCCATTACCTTTAAAGTGTTCAATTAAAGCTTCAGAGAAAAATATATTTATACAAAAGAACATTATCATCTTCTATTTTCAAGGGGGAGGGAGGGGTATGCCAAATGGCTTGCAGGATCTTAGTTCTTCGACCGGGGGTTGAACCCACACCCTCGCCAGTGAAAGCATAGAGTCCTAACCATTAGACTGCCAGGGAATTCCCAAGAACATCATCTTTTGACCAAAATACAGTGTAAACACCTACAGGTAAGTCAAGGGCTCCCCCGCCCCTAAAAAAAGTAAACCCCAGGAAATAGGGTGTCACCTTATATTCAAGACCTCACTAAGTCCCATGAACAAAAATCTGTTTACTTTGAATAGTGAAATAATGTTTGGGAAAATAACTTTAATTACTGCTATCCTTGGATGCTTATAGGTCACTTGACAGTGGTTAATAAAAAGAATCAAAGAAATAGATTGAACAATTATTTTCAGAGGTAGGATCTAACAATAGCAAATGTGAATTATCATTTTTTTAAAGCATTTAAAATATCACTTTAAAAAGCAACATGGATTTGGGGATTATGGATGCCCAATGGAATATGTCTGTTTATCTCTACTTCCTTCTGAATCCCATTAAAATTATAGCAAAGAGGACAAAAGATATAAATCTGTAAGGACAAAGAGAACAGAAAATTAGTGAGGACAACAGACGTCTAAGCTGAAAGCAGAGATGACTGCTGAGCAGAGTAGAGCAGAGGAAAGCAAGCTACAAGCTCACTGCCTTGGAAGCAAACAAAAATTCCCCTGATTGCTCCAGAAAGGCTCAGGAAATGCAGCTTCTGGTTCCTGGGAGAAGACGGTAAGGTGCTGAGAAGAGGGAGATGGACTGACAGATTGTATAAAAGGCAGTTGGACCCTTACTTTATACTTTAAATAAAAATGAACTCAAAATGGATTAAAACCCTAAATGTAAGACCTGAAACTATAAACCTCGTAGAAGAAAACATGGGGCAAAATCTTCATGACACTGGATTTGGCAATGATTTCTTGACTATACACCAAAAGCAGAGGCAACAAAAGCTTTCAAAAGAGACAAATGAGACCGTATCAAACATAAAGGCTTCTGTGAGGCAGAGGAGACGGAGCGAAGTGGCGACCAATGAGACAGAAGGGAATATTCGCAAATTATGTTTGTGATAAGAAATTGCTGCCCATAATATATAAAGAGTTTCTACAACTCAATACGAAAAGCCAAATAAGCCAAATAAAAAATGGATACAAAACCTGAAGAGACATTTCTCCAAAGAAGATGTATAGACAGTCAACAAGCATATGATAGTATCCTCAACATCACTAATCATGAGGGAAATGAAAATCAAAACCAGATAAGATACCATCTCACACCTGTGAGGATGACCACCATCAAGACCCGAATAACAAGTGTTGGCGTGGAGAAAAGGGAATCCTTTGTGCACTGTTGGTAGGAATGTAAAATAATGCAGCCCCTTTATTGGCAACGGCGGGAAGGTTCTACAAAGAATTAAAACTGAACTACCCCATGATCCACCAGTCCCACTTCCCAGGCCCAAAGCTGAAAGCAGGATTTCAAAGAGGCATTTGCACAAGCTTGTTTACTACAGCTTTATTCACAATAACCAGGAGGCAACAGATGCATGGATAAAGAAGATGTGGTATGTAAATATAATAAAATAGTATTTACTTTTTTTTTAAACACATGGAACTCTGCTAAATGTTATGTGGCAGCCTAGTTGGGAGCAGGGTTTGAGAGAGAAAGGATACATGTTCATGTATGGCTGAGTCCCTTCACTGTTCACCTGAAATTATCACAGCATTGTTAACCAGCTCTACTCAAACACAAAATAAAAAGTTCAGAAGGTAAAATGTTATTTACTCTTAAAAAAAAAAAAAAGGAAATTCTGTCATATGCTACAAGGATAAACCTTGATTGAGGATACTACACTAAATAAAATAAAGTGAAGGTGAAGTCGCTTAGCCGTGTCCGACTCTTTGCGACCCATGAACTGTAGCCCACCAAGCTCCTCTGTCCATGGGATTCTCCAGGCAAGAATACTGGAGTGGGTTGCCATTTCCTTCTCCAAATAAGCCAATCACAAAAGTAAATCCTGTAAGATTCCACTTATATGAGGCAACTGAAGTAGTCAAACTCTTTAAACAGAAAATAGAACAGTGGTTGCTAAAGGCTAGGGCAAGGAGAGTTCATTAATGGGTATACAGTTTTAGTTTTCTAAGAAGAAAAAATTACAGAGACCTGTTGCATGACTATGCTAATACACTTAACACTACTATATTACACACTGAAAAGGTTAAGATAGGATATTTTAAGTTGTGATTTTTACTCAGTAAAAAAATTACGGAGATTATCCTGATTTATTTAGATGGGTTCAGTGTAATCATGTGCTGTGTGCTTAGTCGCTCAGTCATGTCTGACTCTTTGCAACCCCATGGACTGTAGCCCACCAGGCTGCTCTGTCCATGGGGATTCTCCAGGCAAGAATACTGAGTGTGTTGCTATGCCCTCCTCCAGGGCAACATAATCATAAGAGTCCTCAAAAGTGAAAGAGGGAAGCAGAAGAGGAGGTCAAAGAAATGCAGCATGAGATGTATTCGATCTGTATTGCTCCTTTAAAGGAGGGGGTGGGGGTGGGCCGAGAGCCAAGGAATGCAGCCAGCCTCTAGAAGCTGGGAAAGCAAGGGAATGGACTCTCCTCTAGAAAGGAATGTAGCCCTGTAGACAACCTTGACCCTACCCCAGTAAGACCCATGTCAGACTTCTGACCTACAGAACTTCAAGGTAATAAACTTGTGTTATTTTAAACAACAACAAAAAATGTAGGTAATACCCCAGGTCTTCTCAACTGGTATAGCCAGACCAACCATCCCTACTTCCATGACGGAAAGCAGTTTACTCTCTGGAGAAAATGATATAGCAAGATTTCAGACTTAGAGGGCCAGAATAGACACATCAAGAGCTCACGTTCATAGGCTTGGGTGGTGGACCTCTTGCCCCCTCCTCCTACGTGGCTCACCCAAATCCTCACAGGCAGGCTTTTACCCCACAAAAATATGAACAAAAGAGGACCTTTTGGAGACATAGAGAGATCCAAGAAAAAAAGATTGCGGATTCTGATATCTAGGAGTCAGCAGCTCAAACATCTGGGTTCCTACCCCAAAAACCTATAGTGAAGCCCACTAGATAAACAAGTTTCCAGTCTACTTTTTATAGTCTCACTCCCAAATACGAACAGGCTATTAAAGTCTCACCATTAGAGAAAAGCCTCTAACGTTAAAATCAGGGGCCAAAACAAGCTGATAAAAAGAGGAAACACACATCAAGCTGATTAAAAAAAGTATGAAGAGCAGGCAAAAACTATTCAACAGCAAACTAATTCAATTCGTATTCTCGAGTGAAAACAGAAAACATTATTTCCATGAAATAAGACCAGGATCCCATTTTTAAATGAAATATTCAGAGGCCAATGAAAAATTAAATTTGAAATGAAAAATATGCTGGCAGAAATTAAAGTTCAGAAAGTACTAACAAAACCTCTTGGGGGGAAAAAAACACAAAGTTATTAGATAGCTAAGAAATATACATAAGAAAATTAGAAAATTAAGCCAGTAAGTCCAAAAATCCAACTAACAAACACAGGAAAGAGAGACGAGGGTGTAGGAAAGGAAATTATCAAAGAAACAGTCAAGGAAAATTTCTAAATTAGAGGACATGAGTTTCTGAATCGAAAGGATCATGTACATGGATAAACTATAAGACATATGTTCCAATATGGATTTCAGAATTCTGGGGATAACAAAGAGTCAAACATTTTCCACAGAAATCAAACAGTTCACACACAACCAACTAGAAAACAAAATGGCCTGAGATACAGCTGCATAAGTCTCAAAAAATTCAGTCATAAAAAAAAAAAAAACTGTTACAATAGGCAAACATTACATATGGATTTAACCACAGACTGTGACATGACTGCATGAGACAGGCAGTGTAGGTGAGCACTGATGTAAAGGATTGTGTATGAGAGGTAAATCCTCAGAAGAACAAGTGTATCCGTCTAAAATTTAAACAAATTCAGTGAATGCACTTAAAGCAGACATCATGCCATTTAGAAACTGGAAGGTGGGTATCAGAAAATATAACTAGAAGAGTTGAAAAATACTATCTTTGGATAAAGGAGCAATGGGGATATAAGAAGAATAGGAGCGGCTGCACTATTTTAATTTTCAGCAATGTACATGCAATTACCACACAATAAGTAAAATAAATGAATAAATGGATGGAAGGAAGAGAGGGAAGAAGGAAGGAAAGAATACTTAACAGAGCGAGTCTACAAACTATTACACAGTGGGGATCTCCAATGCTCATCTATACAGAAAGAATGAAAATAGCAACTGTTCTAACATTATGCAAATATCCTTGTGACTTGGAACAAAATTTCCAATTACAGCACCATACATGAATTCCAAAAGTGGTATATCACCAACAAGTCAAATGATAACATACTTGGAAAATAGTACTGGATGCCTCA
>NW_011491028.1:478534-485536 GCF_000754665.1 Bison bison bison | reverse complement strand
TGGATGCCTCAAAGATGACTCTAATAATAAAGACATTGACATCAAAGATGGTATGTAAAGAACTGGAAGGAAATTATCCTGAAGTAGGAAAAAGTATTACTTGTAAAATTATGTTTCATATAAGTATGCTCTTATTAAATACACACGGGTAAGTAAATTAATTAAATGGCATAAGTATGTATCTGACTAATACCTCTATATCCCTAAAACATCTCTTATACATTGAAGTTGACCACAAAAATTGTTTTGTTCTTCTCAGTGGGAAAACCTGAGAAATGTAAGCTAAACATAAAAGATACATAAAGAAATTAATTCCATTTACCTGAATCATCTTATTTCTCTTTATCAGTCTTCCAATCTAGAAGAAAACAGGAAGTAAATTAAAGTGCATTCTTCTGGTAATGAGCTGCTTATAAGGGGGGAAAAAAAACTAATAAAATCCAAGTTACTAATAAATAGTTACTTCTTGTTCCCTCGCCATACCAAAAACTATTCTTTTGCACTTGCCAGCTAATTCCCAGATATAATGGTATTCAGAGTAAACTTTACAATACAAAGCCATGCAGAAGCAAGCACGGAAAGTCAATGCCAATAAAAACTGCATCCAAGTGCATCCAATGGTATCACATGAGTTTTTTTATTTTTTAAACTTATATATGCATTTGTTTTACTTTTCGCTGCACTGAGTCTTCGCTGCTGCATCGGACTTTTCTCTAGTTGTGGCGAGTGGCTGCTACTCTCCAGTTGCAGAGCACAGCCTTCTCATTGTGGTGGCTTCTCTTTCGGAGTGTGGGCTCTGGAGTGTGTGGGCTTCCGTAGTTGCGGTGCGTGAGCTCGGCAGTTGTGAAACACAGGTTTAGCTGCCCCGTGGCATGTGGAACCTTCCTGGACCAGGGAGGAAACCCGTGTCCTCTGCATTTGCAGGTGGAGTCTTAACCGCTGGACCACCAGGGAAGTTCTCACAAGAGTTTTAGAATCATATATTAATATTGTATAAATTATCTTATCACCATTCAGCTAAGTAACTGCTGACAACAGTGAGAAAGATTAAGAAGCAATAAAGTATATTTTCAAAACATAAGAATTGTAACTCTGGAGTGAAAATGGTAGCAATGTGTTTATATTCAGAATCCTGTGATAAACCATAATGGAAAAGAACATGAAAATGAATATATGTATGTATAACTGAATCACTTTGCTGGACAGCAGAAATTACTGCAACACTGTAAATCAGCTATATTTATAGAAAATAAATTTTTTAAAATAGCATATCAAGTGAAAGTATAGACCATGTAAATATGTTTATGGGTGGCTCAGTGGTAAAGAATCCACCTGCAATACAGGAGAAGATGAAGGAGACGCAGGTTTGATCACTGGGTCAGGAAGATCCCCTGGAGTAGGAAATGGCAAGCCACTCCAGGATTCTTGCCTGGAAAATCCCATGGACAGAGGAGCCTGGGAGGCTATAGTCCATGGGCTCGCAGAGCTGGACACGACTGAGCGACTAAGCATGCACACGTGGTCAAAGAGTTTATAAACAGACTTAAACCCACATCATCTTAAAGGTTTAGAGATGCTTCCTCACTGACATTCATGAAAGACTTTATCAACTAAAAATGAAATATAACCCTTTGAAAATATACATGTGAATTACAGCATCTGCAAAAACAGGGGGGAAATTACCGTTTAAAAAGAAAAGCACAGAAATCTTGTGTGTGTGTGTGTGTGTGTGTGTGTGTGTGTGCTCAGTCATGTCCGACTCTTTGCGAGCCCATGCACTATAGTCCACCAGGTTCCTCTGTCCATGGAATTTTCCAGGCAAGAATACTGGAGTGGCTTGCCATTTCCTACTCCAAGAAAAGCAGAGAAGTCTTGAGTGGATTAATTTTACTAAAGTGAACACATACATGTAACCACCACTCTCCCCCAAAGGTCACCTGTTCACTGCGACAACTTCAAATACCACATGTTAGTTTTGCCTATTGGATCAAGGGTTTTTCTGAGAGTCTAAGAATCTCTGGGTCTGAACCAAAATAAAATGCTTTAGGAAGAGAGAAGCAAGTAGTCAGAGAGAGCAAGAAGTTATTATTTCAGAAAGATATTCATGTGCCTAAGATTGTACGGCTGTTTGACTGGCTGCGTGGTTGTGTAGAATCAACCTGCAAGGTCTCCAGAGACTGGAGGAAACGGAAGCTGTTTTGTGATATAAATAGCAGGAAAGGGCTTCCTTCCTGTTGTCCAGGATGAGTGTACTGCTGGGAGTGAGATACAGGAAGTGGGAGCAGAGCAAAGAGGGGAGAGGGCAAGGCAGTTTGAATTTCCTTTCTATAGATACAAAAACACCTATAAAATAAAGATAATTACCAAACTAGTAGGTTTAATCTGTTGTTGTTCAGTTGCTAAGTCATGTCTGACTCTTTTGACCTCATGGACTGTAGCCCACCAGGCTCCTCTGTCTATTGGATTTCTCAGGCAAGAATATGGGAGTAGGTTGGCATTTCCTTCTCTAGGGGATCTTCTCGACCCAGGGATTGAACCCATGTCTCCTATATTGACAGGTGGGTTCTTTACCACCTTCTAACAAGCTCCACTAAGCTACTGAGGCGTCATCTCATTTGATCTTCAGATTGCTCTGAAGATAGCCTATCTTATCTGCCTGTAGACAGGGAAGGATATTGAGTCTCAAAGCAGAGTGCCTAAAGTTAAACAGTTAGTAGGTGATGCAAAGCTGTTCTTCTTTACAGCTTGTACGCAGGGCTAGAGATACCAAAAACAAAAAGGAAAATGTTCACAGAAAAGAAGCCATTGTCATGAGATACCGAATATACTGTGTTATCCCTGCCCATGAATCATTAAAGGAAAAAGAACCAAGTAATTCAAATTCCCTAAAGTCTTTCTTCTGAATTACTAAAAAGTTAAATGATTCTTTTGCTTGTAAAGTAGGTCCACTCATCTTTCTGTGCCTCAAAGGAGAAGTTTCAAACTGCTGCTGCTGCTAAGTCACTTCAGTCGTGTCTGATCCTGTGCGACCCCAAGACGGCAGCCCACCAGGCTCCCCCGTCCCTGGGATTCTCCAGGCAAGAACACTGGAGTGGGTTGCCATTTCCTTCTCCAATGCATGAAAGTGAAAAGTGAAAGTGAAGTCATTCAGTCGTGTCCAACTCAGCGACCCCGTGGACTGCAGCCTACCAGGCTCCTCCGCCCATGGGATTTTCCAGGCAACAGTACTGGAGTGGGGTGCCACTGCCTTCTCCAGAAGTTTCAAAAGTAATGCTTAAATTTCACAAGGTATACATTTCTGACATGCTAATTTGTTTTAGCCACTCTGTATGGGGACTTGAAAAGAACAAGGTATCCCTCAGAGAAAGCCACAGATGCAGAAGGCAAGTGACTGCCAGAACCTGTGAGAATGTCACCTTCAAATGACAAGCCAGACCTGCATGAATATCTAATGCTGTAATAAGTACTTTCAAAGAGCTGAGGCCAAAAAGGGAACACTCTTCAAAACAGGAACTTTGTATTCCACTCCTTGAGAGGGAGAGGAAATAAAATATCTAGAAAAGCTGTTATCAGACTGTGTGACAAGGCCTTCTTGCATCCTCACTGATAAATACAAAATAATGTGCCAGTGACAATAACTATGATTGCCACACATCATGAAATGCCTTCACATTTCATGTGCTCCCATAAGAACCCTGCAAGTGGGGAGGGGTGAGCATCACCAACTAATCAAATGCAGACACTGGGCCCAAACAGGTTATATATTTAACTTGTCCAAGGTCAGAAAATTGTCTCGTGACAAAAGTCACAAGTTTGTCCAAGATCACAATGCGAGGAAGTAGGAAAGGGTCCCAAATCAAGTGTGTCGAATGCCCAAGACACATGACAGTTTGGGCTTAATGATGAAAGCAACCAAATTTGGCTTTTCAATCTCAAATCATTTAATGATTATTTCACTATTTCCCGGTTTCAAGTTGTTTTTGATATGTCCTAAGCAAAGGTTCGGAGAAGGCAATGGCACCCCACTCCAGTACTCTTGCCTGGGAAATCCCATGGGTGGCAGAGCCTGGTAGGCTGCAGTCCATGGGGTCGCACAGAGTTGGACACGACTGAAGCGACTTAGCAGCAGCAGCAGCAGCAGCAAAGGTTATTAACGTGTCTTCCTTCTGTGAGATGGGGGACGTGTCTTGTTTGCCACTGGCTTGTGGACAGGAAACAAAAATAGGTCTGGATGGAGTCTTTTTATAGATTAGATAACTGCTTAAGCAGCTGAGAGCTCTCCAGTGATTGTCTTTATATGGGGTCCAGTACAGGGAAAGCATAGTAAAGGCAGCAGGCTTGATTAAGCGGACACATGCTGAGAAGATACAACGTGAGTTCTTCTGAGACTAGTGAGTGAGAGAGTTAACTAGGTTCACCTTGTACACTAAAGCAGAAAAAAAAAATTACCCAAATTACACTTGGACGGCCGTGGCTCTAAATGTCCAATTCTAACGAGTGTAGTAGGGCAAGGGTCTCTGTAGACATTAAGCCAGTGACACTCAGAATCATATTGGGGCAGGCGGGACAGAGGAAGGTCCCCTTTGCTTATTCACAATAATTCTGGTAGAGAAATACTCAAACTCTTGTGTTTTTACCACTGGTGACCTCGTCCCAGGAAAAAACCACACTGAAGAAAAAGATTCCAAGTAAAAAGGAATGATCCTGAGGAGCAAGTTGGAGGAAGGAAAAGACTTGAGTTCACAGCATTCTCTAAGGCCTGGCACACTCCCACTTTACAAGCTTGTATTTGTAGGAGGGCCAGTCCTTCCAAGGCTTATGACCTCCTCTGAGATCAGAGAGGACAATGGTTCACCTTGGGGCTGCTTGCTAGAGGGACAGGAAGTGGTTGCCCAGGAAACAGCACTGGGAGACAATGCTGGAACCAGCTGCCACTGTCCACATGGACATAAGACACAGAAGTCACAGCAGGCATGCTTCATTTTGTGGCAGCTGTGTCCCAAACACGACTATTATAACTCAGTTGCTTCTTCTCAGGGGGAAGACGGTGTAATTAGACTTGAATAATATAGAGAGACCAATAACAGCACAAGATTGATTTAATTATATTTTTTCTATTTTTATGAAAATTTCTGTTAGAATTACACTTTATTAGAATACTAAAACCCACTGAAAGTTTCCTCACTGTCACTCATAAACAGCATGCTATGCCAATTAAATCTTAATTTTAAGAGAATTCAAAATCCAAAGTACAGAGTTCATGCTTTCTTCCTCTAATATCTAACTCTCAGTAAACACAGTTTAACTGAAACTTTCCTTTCTTTCTTGGCTTGGAGAGGAAACTTTACAGTCTTAAGACTACCGTTGCAAAGCCCCAGGCATCCTGTCAAGTTCACGGTGACTGAAAGTTGTAGTCTCCTGCTGGAGATACCGCAAGGCTTCCTCCTGCTAGCAGCTGGAACCAGCACTCTTAACCAGGGAGAACATGGTTCAACTACACTCAGTGAAAAAAAAAAATTTAGTTGCTCAGTCGTGTCCAACTCTTTACAACCTCATGGACTGTGGCCTGCCAGGCTCCAGTCTATG
Source organism: Bison bison bison (assembly GCF_000754665.1). Lineage (NCBI taxonomy): Eukaryota > Metazoa > Chordata > Mammalia > Artiodactyla > Bovidae > Bison > Bison bison. Next base: position 479,950 of record NW_011491028.1, on the reverse strand, counting down.
GAATTCTCCAGGAAAGAATACTGGAGTAGCCATTCCCTCCTTCAGGGGATCTTCCCAACCCAGGGATCAAACCTGGGTCTACCTGCATTGCAGGCAGATTCTTTATCATCTTAGCCACTAAGGAGGCCAGCCTTATTCTCTCCTTCACTGCAGCACATCCTTACTTTTTCTAGATTAAAATAATATCACAAAGAATAAACTGAATGTCTCCTCTCAGCCCTTCCCCAAAGCCTGCCTCAATTTGCAACCCGTCTCGATTCTCTTCAGTAAACCACAAGAGTTCTTTCTTTGAGTTGCTTGGCTGAGGTGTAAGAGAAAACACAAAATATAAAAGACCATCCATTAACTAACTTCCCTGGGAGTTTAGCAACTGACCAATTTGCCTCTCAAATGGCCTTTCCTTTTCCCTTTTCCTCTCTAAAATGCATTCGAATAGAGAACAAGTTCTTTGCAAAGAAAAGGACAGGCTAACAAATAGCAGTCTATTAAAATGTGGAAACTGAAGGAGAGGATTTAATGGGGCATATCCACTCAGCATCTAGACACTAAGTGGGGCTCCACTGAAAGATACCAGGGGAATATCCACCCAGTGGAAAAGTACTGGTAGGCTGGGACGGGGGTGCGGGTGGAGTTTGATTCAGAGGTATTGAGGAATACCTGGGGCTCGGCTGAAAGATACCAAGGTTGCTCAGTTGTAGGAGACTGGTCTGTGTTGAGTATAAGGTAAGAGGCTGATCTGATGCTTTTCCTCAATTCAGCTGCCATAATAGAATTTGTCAGGAAAAAAGTGAACATATCGCATGAGAGGTTAGCTCCAAAGAAAAGGGACAAGACTTCTGCCGGCCAGTCATGGTTTTCTCAGGTGACTGAGAAATTTGCAGGAGTGGTGGAGACCAAGTCTTCGTACCATGCGGTGGTCCCACAGGGAAACCCACTTATTAATTAAAACACTTGTTTACCCATTCAGCGACCCGAGCACCCACAGGTAGTCTTAGACTGCCACAGGGAGAAACCATGACATGTAAAACCAAGTGAATTGACTCTGGGGTGATTCCCAGACAAGTCAAGCTCGCAAAAATCACACTGGCCCACCATAAAATTTCACTAGTAAATTTTATCTAGTGCTAAAATTCAACTTAAAATGGGAAAAAGAGCCTCTCAAACAGAGAAACAAGGGGCATCAGAAACCAGCCTTTAACTAACACCCCAGCAAGGGTTATGTACATACAAAACTTATACTTCCAAGTACCTACTTAGTTGCGGAAATTATACTAAAGAAGATCTCAACCTAAAATGGCTAAATGAGGTTTTTGTTGATACTTTAAAATGGATATTTTTGTGCACACAGTTAGAAAACCTGGCTGTACGATCAAACATATTGAACAGAATGCTTACTTTGGTATCTAGAAGCTTCTA
>NW_011491028.1:477976-478434 GCF_000754665.1 Bison bison bison | reverse complement strand
TAACTTCTTTGCAGGAAACCAACTGCTTATTTAACTTATATGCAGAGTACATCATGAGAAATGCTGGGCTGGAAGAAGCACAAGCTGGAATCAAGATTGCTGGGAGAAATATCAATAACCTCAGATATGCAGATGACACCACCCTTATGGCAGAAAGTAAAGAGGAACTAAAAAGCCTCTTGATGAAAGTGAAAGAGGAGAGTGAAAAAGTTGGCTTCAAGCTCAACATTCAGAAAACTAAGATCATGGCATCCGGTCCCATCACTTCATGGGAAATAGATGGGGAAACAGTGGAAACAGTGTCAGACTTTATTTTTCTGGGCTCCAAAATCACTGCAGGTGGTGACTGCAGCCATGAAATTAAAAGACGTTTACTCCTTGGAAGGATAGTTATGACCAACCTAGATAGCATATTAAAAAGCAAAGACATTACTTTGCCAACAAAGGTCCATCTCTAG
>NW_011491028.1:469081-477876 GCF_000754665.1 Bison bison bison | reverse complement strand
CTGTGGTGTTGGAGAAGACTCCTTGGACTGCAAGGAGATCCAAACAGTCCATCCTAAAGGAGATCAGTCCTGGGTGTTCATTGGAAGGACTGATGCTGAAGCTGAAACTCCAATACTTTGGCCCCCTCATGCAAAGAGTTGATGCACTGGAAAAGACCCTGATGGTGGGAGGGATTGGGGGCAGGAGGAGAAGGGGACGACAGAGGATGAGATGGCTGGATGGCATCACCGACTCGATGCACATGAGTTTGGGTAAACTCCGGGAGTTGGTGATGGACAGGGAGGCCTGGCATGCTGTGATTCATGGGGTCACAAAGAGTCGGACACGACTGAGCGAGTGAACTGAACTAAGACCATCTCCAATTTCTGAAACTGGAGGTAGGCGGGTGGCAGGCAGGGGAGGAAGAAGGGAACAAAGCCTTTTAAAATTTTCTTATTCCAACTGTTATTTACAATAAGTGAGTTTTATATTGTGATATCTGATTCATGACTAAGTTTAGAAAATAAAGAAAGATCTTTGTTGTGTCTGTCTGGATATATGTATGTCTCAGTATATATGTTTGTCTTTGGATAATATTGCTGAGGTTAATTTGTAAATGAGCTCTAATCTAACTGGCCTAAAGAAAAGTAAGTGCTAACAAATCAAACAATTCTAAATACAAGAGAAATTAAGCTAAGTGAATTTCAGGTTCATGTGAACTGGGAAATATTAAACATGAAATTAATACCTGGTATTAATGTTTGTTGATCTAATTAATATAGACATGTCTAAGACTCATTACAATTAAGTATAATATTTCATTGTACCTAGGTTTAATATGTCTTGTGGTATCTGTTCTAAATTTGTCAGCAAGGAAAGTAACTCGAGCAATGAAACTTCTAAGAAAAGAAAATGTAAACGACATATGAGCATTTAGATAAATTCTATTAAAAATAATTAGGCTTTAGGAATGTCTGTTTAAAATAGTCTCTCCAGATTTGGGTAACTTAATTTCTAGGGTTGGGCTAAACTAAATGATGAAAGTTTATGGAACAGCCAGGTCATTTCCAAATAAAATAAGATTCTGAAACATTAATTACTGAACACTAACTTCCTCTCACAGAGAAACAAAAGAGATTTTGAACTATTAATGAATATTTTTGGTGCCAGTCTGAGATGTTCTCTATAAGAAAGCAAATGTTTTTATAAATTATCACTGGTATTTATGTTCACCAATCTACAGAATATTAATATAGAGGACAGTTCATGATTGCTTAAGAAAAATGGGATGTGTGTTTTTAGTTAAGAAGGTATGAAGAATGACATTGCATTTTGTTAACAGAAAGGGAAGTAGGTCTGACTTACAGGTGTCTGCCTCTGAATAGGAAAATAAAAGTATGAATACAGAAAGTGATAAAAAGGTTTGTGGAAAGTAAATCCTGAGAAAAGAGTTTTGTGCATGGTCTGGATTGACTAAGTTTAAAATAAATTCAATTGAATAAATGAATTTAAAAGTAAGCCAATACAAAACTTGAATTCGGCTTTCTCTCTGTTAAGAAGACAAGCTTTCTTCAGATGTTGAATTACCCTTGATAATGGATTTTCAGCTTCTTTACTTAAGTGATCTGTTTTGTATTTGCCTTTGAAATCTTTTATTGTTACTTTGGCTAAGTGAATAACTATTGTTTCACAGTGACCTATGATCTTACCTGACTGATTGTTTTTAACCCTTTTGATATTTATTGACAAAACTTCCTAAATCAAATTCTAATGAAGTCCTTTTGACCTCTAGCTAACTTTGGGAGGCTTCAGTGGGCCCCTAAAACATCCCCAAGAGAGATATTCAACTAGTTAGGTTCATTTGATATGTTGAACTACAAGGAAAGTATTGTCAAATGAGTAATAAATCTCCTCAGGTTATAGTGTATGGTAAATTTCAGTAATATATATATCCTAGGAATTATATGGAGTTCCTAAAATTCTGATATGTCCCAGTAAAATGTTATCAGTCATACATCTTGTTACTATCTTAAAGTGTTGTCACAGCAGTAATTGTCTCTTTGTCAGTGGCATTGTATTCAGATTTTAAACATGACTTCTTAAGTTTTTTGTCATTATAGACAGTTATGGTTTATTCTGATGCTTTTGTAAAAATTCTTCCTCTTCAAGAAGATTTATAGAAAAGACTTTTGGATAAATGCAAGTTTCCGACTTTCAGACCAAAATGCTGGATTGGGTAAGGAATTAAAGGATTCTAATGGGAAACCTGATGGCTTCATAAAAGATTAACAAATGGACTGAATGAAATGGTGAATATGCTTATAATTTTTATAGTTTCTATCTGAAAAATTACTGGTTTTAATCTGTGTTTTCCAGGTATATGGAAAACCCTTCCCCTCAAATTAATTATTATTTACAGTAATTTGGTAAAATTATACCTTTGTAAGCAGAATTGAAACATTTCCCTTTTCTCTCTATCTGATCCCTCCAGAGACAGGAAACTGTAATGTTTCCAGTAGCTTTATCAGAGAAATTAGGAAGGCTATCTCAATAACAGGTACAAAAATCTCAAGGAATTTTGGAGATCTTGAGAAGGGAGGAATTCACCTAGATCTGTTAGGTATGACTTTCCTAGCCTGAGAGGTTTTTTTAAAAAGTTCAGTCTGAAACTTTTATAAAGTTTCAGCAAAGCAAAATAATAAAAAGGTCTATGATCAATTACAGTTACATAAATGATTGGGCCAAGTTTATTGAAATCAGGCTTATTTTGCAAACAAACTAGTCTTAATTTGGTTACATTTGGTAAAAACAAGGGTAATTTTAGGGGGAAAATAAAGATGTTTCAATGAATGTTAAATCCCAGTTTTGTAAATGGAGGTCTGGATCTATTAAGACTCATTCCCTGGATAGTTCTTTGCTGTTATATTAATGTAAAATTTAAATGAATAATTAAAGAACATTCTAAGCTTGTTTCTGAAGCTTCTTTCAGTAATCTTTGGATGAAGATCAGATGCCCCATGACCTGCAACAGGAAAATTATGTGTACTGGAAAAGACAATTTAAAGGACTGTCTTCATTCTGACGGAAGGACTTTTTATCAAGTACTCTGACATAGTCCATGCACAGTGAAACTGAATGAAAACTGACTCTTCAGTTAGTGCCCAGTTCTAAAGACCCCCACACAGACTGGCCTATAGAGAGGGCTGCTGACCTCAAACTCATCTTAAAATGGCACTCAGAGGAAACTAGAATACACCAGGATGCAAAGAAGACATCAGAAGTAGGCTGCTTACCCAAGATGCTGGACCTGATCTGTATGATCATTTATAATGTTTTCTTGACGTCTTGGACCTTTGCGTATAAAGCAAATGTTTTCTATCATGCACACAATCCTATGCTAGTTTTCAATCCAACTGTAATACAATTATTGGGTTTGTGGCAAATTACCTGTGTCTAGTACTTCTAAACTACCTAGGTGGATTTCTCCACTCCACAGCTGTAGTTGGGTAGCCTTTAGGAAATTCATTTAGAAGAAAGAAAGTTCAGTTCTGTTTACTTCAGTTCTGTTCAGTTCTGTTTACATCTCTTGGTGGGATCCCATTCCTAGGTGTGATCCTCTTACCTGGCCAATTAATAATAGCTTCCATGACCCTGGCCATAATATGAACTTTCCTCTAAAGTTATACAAGCTCAATCAGAGCAATAAGCAAAAATTTAACCAAGGAATAAAGTGAAAGAAAGTGAAGTCGCTCAGTCGTGTCCGACTCTTTGTTACCCTGTGGACTGTAGCCTATCAGGCTCCTCTGTCCATGGGATTTTCCAGGCAAGAGTACTGGAACGGGTTGCCATTTCCTTCTCCAGGGGATCTTCCCAACCCAGGAATCGAACCCGGGTCTCCCGCATTGCAGGCAGACGCTTTACTGTCTGAGCCACCAGGGAAGCCAACCAAGGAATAAAACCCCCCACAATTCTGGGATGGATTTATGTGGTTGACACCAGGCTGTGGTCATTTAAGTTTTAAGCTCCCTCCTTTTATCTTGGGAACAATCAAATTATACTAAGGATAAATCAGCCTAGTAACACTAGGAAATTGGGCTGGGACCCTTATGAACAATGCCAATGCATAACTTCCCAAAAAGAAAGATTGGTAGAGAATAGATTAAGTCAACCTAAGGATATACTGGACTGCACCCAATGGAAGTTTCTGGCTTAATTCTCACTTATGACTTTAATAATACTGCCAGCTGTGTTACTAGTACTTTTGAAGTATTAAGACCTAGTCCAGTAATAGCACACTGAGCGGTCTATCAGCAAAATCTTTACCAGATCTAGGAATGAGATTTCCTAGCCCTGTGGGAGAAAATGGTCATGAAATCCCTCCCAAAGCAGGGTCGAACTTACAACCATGAGGGAGTCCTCTCAATGACAAAAGAATCACAAGAAGAGATAAGAAAGCCTTCCTCAGTGATCAATGCAAAGAAATAGAGGAAAACAACAGAATGGGAAAGACTAGAGATCTCTTCAAGAAAATTAGAGATACCAAGGCAACATTTCATGCAAAGATGGGCTCAATAAAAGACAGAAATGGTATGGACCTAACAGAAACAGAAGATATCAAGAGAGGAGGCAAGAATACACAGAAGAACTGTACAAAAAAGATCTTCATGACCCAGATAATCACTGGTCATAATCATGACCCAGTGTGATCACTGACCTAGAGCCAGACATCCTGGAATGTGAAGTCAAGTGGGCCTTAGAAAGCATCACTACGAACAAGGCTAGTGGAGGTGATGGAATTCCAGTTGAGCAATTTCAAATCCTCAAAGATGATGTTGTGAAAGTGCTGCACTCAATATACCAGCAAATTTGGAAAATGAAGCAGTGGCCACAGGACTGGAAAAGGTCAGTTTTCATTCCAATCCCAAAGGAAGGCAATGCCAGAGAATGCTCAAACTACTGCACAATTGCACTCATCTCACATGCTAGTAAAGTAATGTTCAAAATTCTCCAAGCCAGGCTTCAGCAATATGTGAACCATGAACTTGCTGATGTTCAAGCTGGTTTTAGAAAAGACAGAGGAACCAGAGGTCAAATTGCCAACATCTGCTGGATCATTGAAAAAGCAAGAGAGTTCCAGAAAAACATCTATTTCTGCTTTATTGACTATGCCAAAGCCTTTGACTGTGTGGATCACAATAAACTGTGGAAAATTCTGAAAGAGATGGGAATACCAGACCACATGACCTGCCTCTTGAGAAACCTGTATGCAGGTCAGGAAGCAACAGTTAGAACTGGACATGGAACAACAGACTGGTTCCAAATAGGAAAAGGAGTTCGTCAAGGCTGTATACTGTCACCCTGCTTATTTAACTTACATGCAGAGAACATCATGAGAAACGCTGGGCTGGATGAAGCACAAGCTGGAATCAAGATTGCCGGGAGAAATATCAATAACCTCAGATATGCAGATGACACCACCCTTATGGCAGAAAGTGAAGAGGAACTCAAAAGCCTCTTGATGAAAGTGAAAGACGAGAGTGAAAAAGTTGGCTTAAAGCTCAACATTCAGAAAATGAAGATCATGGCATCTGGTCCCATCATTTCATGGGAAATAGATGGAGAAACAGTGGAAACAGTGTCAGATTTTATTTTTTTAGGCTCCAAAATCACTGCAGATGGTGACTGCAGCCATGAAATTAAAAGATGCTTACTCCTTGGAAGGACAGTTATGACCAACCTAGACAGCATATTGAAAAGCAGAGACATTACTTTGCCAACAAAGGTCTGTCTAGTCAAGGCTATGGTTTTTCCTGTGGTCATGTATGGATGTGAGAGTTGGACTGTGAAGAAAGCTGAGCACCGAAGAATTGATGCTTTTGAACTGTGGTATTGGAGAAGACTCTTGAGAGTCCCTTGGACTGCAAGGAGATCCAACCAGTCCATTCTGAAGGAGATCAGCCCTGGGATTTCTTTGGAAGGAATGATGCTAAAGCTGAAACTCCAGTACTTTGGCCACCTCATGTGAAGAGTTGACTCATTGGAAAAGACTCTGATGCTGGGAGGGATTGGGGGCAGGAGGAGAAGGGGATGACAGAGGATGAGATGGCTGGATGGCATCACTGACTCGATAGACGTGAGTCTGAGTGAACTCCGGGAGTTGGTGATGGACAGGGAGGCCTGGCATGCTGCGATTCATGGGGTCGCAAAGAGTCGGACACAACTGAGTGACTAAACTGAACTGAACTGAAGGGCACTTGCCATCTGCCTCTGCAGGGATTTAATCCTGTGCTGCTTCAGCTGTTGACCTCTGACACGTCCTCAAGGGAGTTCAGAGTAGATAACAGGAATGAGGCATTTTGTGCTCCAGGAAATCTGGTGGAACAGGTCTTTAGACAGTTAAGTAGTTTCAGGAACTGAATTTATGAGCCCAATCCTTGCATCTTCTCATATCTAGAAAAAGCATTAAATCCTTTCGTGGTGACATCAGCAGAAAACCTTTTTGTAAGATAAGTTCTTGACTGTATGAACTCCGTCCTTCACCAAAATCACATATATTGACCTCACCCCCCTCACAGCCCACCTCTTGGGAGCAGTGTCTCAGAGCTTTCTGAGGTGCAGGTTCTTAAGCTGCAGTCCTCATTTTGCCCCAAATAAAATTTAACTCCCAACTTCCAGGTAGTGATCTTTTTATAAGTCAACATAATGAAATCTTCAGATACTCCCTACTCGTACCTCCAAATACAGTTTTAAATCCCTATTTTACCTTTTGCAGGCTCCTCAGAAGAGTCTCAAGATCCCAGAACTTTTACTGAGAAACCTACAAATTGAAGAAAGGGCTTTCTAAAATCACAGGTCTTATTATCAAGGGCTCCATCAACAATGCCCTGTCTCTACTTTACTGGGGCAGGTTTGAGTTGTTATTAAATCCCTACCCATAGATGTGCCAACATAACCTTCCTCATATGTATTTAATCGCGGCTCCCTGGAGGTAAGTACCATACTTGAACAGTGTTCATGTAATGCTCTCGGTACGCAGACAAACGCTGGAGAGCACGCAACCAAACCTATCATGCTTCTCTGTTACCAATTTTAGCAAATTAAGCTTTTCAGTTCTAAGACCTCAGTTCACCTACATTTACTTTTCACATTTAGTCATTTTAATCAAAACAGGATTGCTACCCACCCTCAAAAGATTTATTCATTGCTAAATGCTTGCCTCTGCAATTCCCTATAATGTCCCTCACCACCCCGCTCCTCACACTGTTTGTCCGTGTCAGTCCTTGGGCTCAGTGAAAACAACAGAAATAAACATATTTGTAATAATGAAGGAATAGTCCACATGCTCTTTTTTGACTTAAGAACTTTTTGCTGAAAATATTATATGTACACCAATAAATTCTGGATTGATAATTACGTCTACATAGTATTTTGTTATAGTTTATCTTTCAGTAAAACCAACTTTACAATCTTGCATCACTATCAAAAAAGTTTCAAATAAAGTTGGATCAGAAACTACAAATGCCTTTTAAAAACTTATCTGAACCATGTCTAATCTTATGATATGATCTGATCTAATCTCTGAAACAGTCTCATATCTATCTCCCTAACTAGTCAGAAAGTCTTACAGAGGTTATGCCATATCCCAAACATACAGAATATACAGGTCAGCAATGTAAGAGAGATTTTTAAAATGAATTATTTTAAAAATGCTTTGCCTTTTGGTTCTGGATTCTTTTCAGATACTGAGAATAAATATTTAATGGAAATTAAAGGAACTCAAAACTGTGAGAATTCTCTATTAACAACTTCCTTTTTAAATACTTTGAAGTAACATTAGAGCTTCAAAAGAAAATGCAGCATGAATTGTCAAACCAAGCTACCATAACAAACTTTGCAAGTCACAAAAGCTATCGTCTATGTTCCTAAAAAAGACAAAATTTAGCTGCCTAATAAGAATATATGATGAACTAAAAACAAATCCCAAATGAACGTCAATGTTGAAACAGATTAAAACATTAAATTCCAAAGGAGATTATGAGAAATGTTTCTTTAACTGAGAATCAACTAATCTACTGAAATTAAATTTGCAGTAGACACATCACCATGTTAGTTTACCAACTCCTATAAATATTTCTAGGGAATTCTAACACACCCTCAGGCTCAGTTGCTCTTCACCTGCCATCTTCTATATCATATGCTACAAGTCCCGAAACACAGCCCTAGCTAATTAGACCTGGAGAAACATACAGCCACATTCATCAGTTCACTTCAGTTCAGTTGCTCAGTCGTGTCTGACTCTTTGTGACCCCATGGACTGCAGCACACCAGGCTTCCCTGTCCATCACCAACTCCCAGAGTTTACCCAAACTCATGTCCATTGACTTGGTGATGCCTTCCAACCATCTCATCCTCTGTTGTCCCCTTCTCCTCCCACCTTCAATCTTTCCCAGCATCAGGGTCTTTTCCAGTGAGTCAGTCCTTCTCATTAGATAGGCAAAGTATCTGAGTTTCAGCTTCAGCATCAGTCCTTCCAATGAATATTCAGGATTGATCTCCTTTAGGATGGACTGCTTGGATATCTTTGCAGTCCAACAGACTCTCAAGAGTCTCCTCCAACACCACAGTTAAAAAGTATCACTTCTTTGGCACTCAGCTTAGTTTACAGTCCAACTCTCACATCCAAACATGACTATTGGGAAAACAATAGCTTTGACTAGACAGAACACTGTAGGCAAAGTAATGTCTCTGCTGCCTAGGTTGGTCATAACTTTTCTTCCAAGGAGCAAGGGTCTTTTAATTTCATGGCTGCAGTCAC